>NC_058135.1:30630938-30735940 GCF_016433145.1 Gracilinanus agilis
AAGAAGAAGAAGAAGAAGAAGAAGAAGAAGAAGAAGAAGAAGAAGAAGAAGAAGAAGAAGAAGAAGAAGAAGAAGAAGAAGAAGAAGAAGAAGAAGAAGAAGAAGAAGAGACATTTTAATCATTTAGTTTTTGTGTCCATTTAACAAGAATTCATATCTGCAGTCATGACACTAACCTAGAAGCTCCAAGGGGAAAGGCAATCATAGTCTGAATAAAGCTGATAACCTTACTATGGAGGGAAAATATACACACATCAAATATCTGGAAAATAATTGGGAGGTCAGCATATATACAAGTATGTAATAGTAAGGGATTGATGAGAAGATTAGCCCAGAAAACTTTGGAGATGAGAGCTCTACAGGTTCAACCATCTGAAGGGGGTCAAAACAATGGTATCTTGGGATGTTGTGGTCCAGACTCAACCACCATCTGAGTAATCTCTTTTCTTTTTTTAATCCTGATTTTCTGTTTTAGGATTGATACTTAAGTGTAGGTTCCAAGGAAGAAGAGCAGGAAGGGTTAGGCAGTTGAGATTAAGTGACTTGTCCAGAGTCACACAGCTGAGTATCTGAGGTGGTCAAATTTGAACCTACCTCCTCTTAGCTCCAGGACTAGCACTCTATCTATCTACTGGGCTACCTAATTGCACCACTCTTCTCCAATCTTTTTTGATTCTCATATCCCATTGACGTTCAGTAAACTTTCTCCTGTCCCCTAATTAATAAGTCAAAAAGTATAAATGTAAGGAAATAAATTCTAGAGTTTACTATGCATTCACACATAAGAAATGAATCAAAATATTAAATTTTTTTCTTCAAGGACATACCACAAATTTTGTTCCTTGAAATTCTTCTCATTTTCCCCAGGTGGGGAGGGGACTGGGGTCTTTATACCCTAAGCCCCAGGAACAATAGGTCTCCATCTTTCTTCTGGAGGGCAAAAACGGTTGACCACATGGATGAGGATCAGATGAGTTTTCATTTTTTATAAATGAAATATTGGCAACAGGGCCATGAGGGTGCTTACCATATTATCAACACAAGCGAATTGTTCCTCTTCACCCAGGGGACAGCATTTAGCAAAAGAGGATGCAAGTTTCTTGCTATGAGAAATGAGTTCTTGATGTGGGAGTTGAGGTGCTTTTTTGGTGATGGAAAGGAGACACCTAAGGGAACAATTAATTAGTTATCTCTGGATGAGAGAGGTTTGATGTTTTTCCACACCTGACTGCTGTGTAACTGAAATCTCTCACTTAGTTACAAACTGAAGTATTTATTTCAACAGTAGTTTTTTTTTTTTCTGTTGCTTCTTCTTTTCCCATCTATGCCCATGTTTTTCTCCATTTTGCCCTTCTTTCTCTTCTCTCCAGCATGTTCAAGATCTATCCAGGATCACATGAAACCAAAGCACTGCTTAATAATACTTTATGTCTCTTTAGATGTTCTGAACATTCAGTGTGCTCTGGGAACAATTAACTCCAACATCAAATATTCGAACAGAGGATTGAGCACCAGCCCTTAAGTCAAAAAGAACTGAGTTCAAATCTGGCCTCAGATACTTACCAACTAGGTTACCCTGAACAAGTTACTTAACTCTGTTTCAGATTCCTTATATATAAAAATGAGCTAGAGAAGAAAATGGCAAACCACTCCAAAATATTTGTGAAATAAACCCCAAGCAGAGTCACAAAGACCAGGACATGACTGAAATGACTGAACAACATGTGCTAGACTCTAGGAATCCAAACAAAGACAACAAGCAACAACAACCCCCCCCAAAAAAAAAAACAACCCAGCCCCTGCTTTTGAGGAGCCCACAGGCTAAGAGAGGAGCAATAACCAAATAACTCTGTGCAAATAAGACACATACCAGATAAACTAGAGGTAATCTCCATGGGAAAACTGAGATAAAGGAGGACTAGGAAAGGCTTCTTATAGAAAGTAAGATTTTAGCTGAGCCTTGAAGGAAACCAGAGAGAGACTTGTGGCAGGGAAACCACTCAGAAGACTTCTGCAATGATAATTTAGACACAGATGACAGCACTAGTATAACCAGTATCAGACTATTTACTACCTCAGGATAAGAAGGAGAAAATCTGAATGAAAAATATCAGATAATAATCATCAAAAACTGTTTCTATATGTAACTGAAAAAATTTAAAGTTCAAAATAATAATCTAGGCACAAAGTGATAAGGAAGAGGAGAAAAGAAAAACAGTGGCGAAATGGAAAGAATATTGAATTTGAAGTCAGAAACAAAGTTTGAATACTGCCTCAGGCGCTCCTACAATGTTAAAAATTAAACTGCTTAAATCAAAGGTACCTACTGATTTAGGAAACCTTCTTCTCCTAGATTCTGAAAATAGCCACACTCTGTTTTTATAAGATCCTGGCTTTTTGCTGTTACCTTTTGGAATTCTTCTTCCTGGAAATAAAGAGATTATTTATTTGTTGTTGTTGTTGTTTGGTAGATATGTAATTTGTCCCTGTTGTAGATTAGCAAAATAACTCCAATAAAGTTTACTAAAGGAAAAGTCTTAGAGGATGTCTTATTCAAATTACCACCCATTGGAAAATGGTCAAAATGAGTATCCCTGTTTCAAACCTGGGGTATGGTTATTGTCCTTTGTACTCAAAGAGGACCAAAATGATATCTTTATGTCGGAATCAATGCATGGTGTCTGACTCATCAGACCAACATGAGCTTGAAAGGCTCTACTTCAGATCAAGCACAAATAGCCTGTCTGAACATTTGGAATGGAAATGTTTCTAAATTTATATCTGTCATTTTTCTCTTGAGATACTGCAACTTTACCTTGCTCAGAGAGGACAATACCTTCTTTGATATGAGTATACCATTCTGAACATAAGCATAGTGTAAAAATAAAAATAGGGGCAGACACAAAATATAAAGACAAAGACTATGAAAATAAAGGTTCAAAACTGATTCCCATACTTTTAATAAATGTTATTCAAAAGTATCTTCAGTGGTAAGGTGAAGTGAAGCTCAAAGATGAACTTACCTTTAGGGCCAGGTGCAAGGAACACTAAAGAGTCTCTTGCTTAAGAAAAACAAACTATTTATTTAAAATATATATATGGGTAAAAGGATTTCTAATTCTAAGGGATTCTAATTCCAATCAAATAAACTCCCAGGTTCCACAAGGAACTGCTTCTCCTGTGGTTCACAAGGCTACGCTAATCCTCTCTGATCTAACTAACAAAACTTATACTAGTCTAACTAAAACTAGCACTATAATTCTTAACTTTGCCTTTAAGTTATAAAGATACCAAAGGCTAGCTGGTTGAGTCTCAACAAGAAGCAGGTTAGGACTCTGAGCCCTAATAGATTCAGAGTCCAAACCAAAGATCAGGTTTTCTTTGGTCTTTTCAGAGTTTAATCAATCTATACATAGAAAATAGATAAATGAATAGTGTTTCCCAAGTTGGAAAAGAAAACACTCCACTCTTTCAAGTCTTTCACTCAGACAGAGACAGAGAGAGGCAAAGATGTTACCTTCTCTAGCCCTGAGAGAGAAAAGATCCTGCATGTGGCTCTGTCAAATGCCAGAAGCCAACTGTCAGAATGCCACACTCAGAGTGTGTAATTGTCATAGAATAACAGTTATAACTGCCAACATATGAAATTAATACTGTAACAATCAAAAATTATAAAGGCTGATATTATGAGAGAAAATAATATTTTAATTACCGTGGCCATGTTGATAAAAATATGAAAGACCACGTGCCTGGTAAAAGCTATTCAAAAATACCGCCAGTGCCTATCCTCACTACATAGCCAAAGAGCCCATCTCAGGTAGCAAAAGAGACAGTCTCAAGACTGACCTCCAAATTTAAGCTGCGCTATGCATTGGGGACTTCACCACGTCCAAAACCAGAAACCTATTGGATCACGGAAAACGTAGTTTCAAAGTCCCCCCACATGTCCACAGGATGTTTGTCAAATACTTTTTGGGACCCCAGTAATTTTAAAGCTCTATTTGAAACTCCAATTCTTTCTCAAGCCAGCTTCTCTAATTCTCTATCTCTAAACTAATAAAATAATACTTATTTTCTAATATCATCCTTATACTAGTGATAATTTTTTGTGGAACTCTGGATAGTCATTGGACCTTTGGTAGAACTAGGCAATTCTAAGTCAAAAAATTGCAGAAAAAGAGTCAAAGAGAGTTTCTCCAACTGGGAATCCCATTTCTATCTCTGCTCTTGATTCTTACTCTGATTTAGACATTCAAGAGGATGCAAGATGATCACTCTATGGTACTTCAAGCATCCATTTTTTAATCAGTATACCTCCTCTACCAATGTAGATCAGAACCCAGTAGGTTGCCCTTGTGAGCCACCTCCATAGGACATTTTACTCTCCTAAGTCTAGTCTATTTTTGAATTTCTAACAAACTCATTTAGGCTGCTCATCAAAAGACAGACTTTAATTAACTGGAGGCCCCATACTTAAAGCCTTTCTAGCTTGGAAAGATGAGCCAGATTTTGTACACCTTAGGTATAGCCATCAAGAGCCTCACTCATGCCATGATGAAATATCACTTAGATTAATACTTCAGAGAAGGTGACTGTCTGGAGAAAAGGAAAAGGGGAATTGATGGATATTGATAAATGATTATATATGTGAGAATTTAAACTAGTCTGAACCCCTATTCTTTTGAGGTTCCAATTCAACCCTAACCTCTGATTGAATTAAGAACAAGGCTCATCTATATAAGAGACACATATGCACACTCTGGGAAGATGCCAGAAACCTTGGGCTCCCTGGCTCTCAGAAGATGCTTGCCTCTTATCACATGTGACTTCTGGTATCTGGAAGACCAGCTTTTGATGCAGGCTGAAGTGAAGTTCGCCAAATTAGAGGGACTCAGAAAAAGTGATATTACAGAAAGATATGTTTGAGTCCATGAAGGAAGGGGGCCTCTTTTTGTTCAGAACCAAGAAAAGATGAGGTGGTGAAGAGAGTGTGCAAGCATGTCTTTAGAGTGGCCAAGCAGCTGGCTTGTGGGGGGCAGCTAGGAAAGCACTAGAAGATGACCATTAGCTAGGAGAACCTCCATATACACACACCCTGACAGACATAGGGATGTCTGAGATCTGACTGAGAAGCTGGCCCAGCTGGCTGGGAGAAGAGATTTGTGAAGGGCCTTTTCTTTTTCTGATCCATTTTTTTATTTAATAATTATAAATTAAGATAAAGTCTCCAGAAAACTTTAATTGGGAAGAATATTCATCTGGGAGACATATAGCATTTTTTACCTATTTTGAAATCCAATTCCATAAACATGCATTAAGCCCTCTCTAAAAGCACAAGGTACAAAGGAAGAAGGAGGTCTCTTTTCCCTCAAGGTTATGTGCCAGCTCAGTATTGAATCATCATTCTCTCCACTAATGAGGAGAATATGATGGAAAGTCAACAGACTAGTGGTTAGGCTTACAAATGCAAACATTTTTTCTATTGTAGTTTTGTTTTACTGTCTTAAACTAAAATTCTAAGTCAATGAAAGGAAATCCAAGAGAAGTCAGGTCAATTCTCATGCTTTTTCTTGACTCTGCACTATATTCATGGGTGTGGATGGATGATAGTTGTGACTTGGAAAGTGTCTTGTTGGCAAAAGAAGTAAAACAATAGGCCAAGGAACATTATAGTTTAAACTTTGGTGTATCCATCATTTCCAATGATTCCTTGATTATTCTGTGTAACCTACCGCCTGGCCATAGCATTCTTTGGGGTTTTCTGTTTTGCAGCATCTTTCCAGTAGATTTTCATACATCACTCCTATTCTTAAATGCACCGAAAAAGGCAACTCTGGATGTCGTCTTGAATATTCATACAGAAACCTGTGAGAGTAGAGAATAGAGAAGAAATGAAAGCAGCATCAGATTTCATATCTTTTGACTCAGAGATCACTGCAGATGGTGACTGAAGCCATGAAATTAAAAGATACGTGTTCTTTGGATGGAAGCTATGGCAAATCTGGACAGCATACCTAAAAGCAAAGAAGGTCTATATAGTCAAATATGGTATTTCCTGTAGCAATGTATGGCTATGGGAGTTGGACTATAAGGGAAGCTGAGGGTGCTGGAGAAGACTTTTGAGAGTCCCTTGGACAGCAAAGAGATCAAATCAGTCAATACTTAAAGAAATTAATTTAGACTATTCATTGAAAGGTCAGATACTGAAGATGAAGCTTAAATACTTTGGCCACATAATGAGAAAAAAGGACTCATTGCAAAGGTCCTGATGTTGGATAGGATTGAAGGCAAAAGGAGAAAAGGATTGCTAAAGTTAAGATGGATAGAAAGTATCATGGAAAAATGGGCATGGTCTTAGACAGACTTTAAGAGATAGTGGATCACTCTCCAGTTTCCTATTAAAACTTCAACATAAACATATTATATTTATTACTTTTCTTTTAAAAAGAGAGAGAGAATGGAGGACATTAAGTTGAAAAAGTTTTGTCCAAATAAAATAAATGTTGCCAATACTAGAAGGAAAGCAGAAAATTAGGGGGTGGGGGTAGAGATTTATAGACAGCCTTTTAGGTAGAAGTCTCATACCTAAAAATATAGAGAGCACTTTGTCAAATTTATCTATCCCCTAATTGATAAATGGGCAAAAGATAGAGACAGACAGTTTTCAGGTAAAGAAAGTAGATATATGAAAAAATATTCCAAATCACTACTGATTAGAGAAATGCAAATCAAAACTATTCTGTGATATCATCGCATACCCATCAGACTGGCTAAAATGACAGAAGAGCAAAATGACAAATATTGAAGATGTGGAAAAATAGGGACACTAATTCACTGTTGGTGGAACTGTGAATCACTTCAACCATTTTGGGGAGCAATTTGCAATCACTCTTAGAGAGTTATAAACCCTCTTTAGGATTGGATGATGGGGTGGGGAGGGGATGCAGCTAGACCCTTAGGCCCAGCAATACCAATGCTGGGTCTATTTCCCAAGGAGATCAGGGGAAAAGAAAAGGAACCTGTAAGTTCCAAAATATTCACAGCAGCTTTCTTTGTGGTAGCAAAGAACTGGAAACTAAGGCAATGCCCATCAATTAGGGAATGGATAAACAAATTATGGTGTATGATTATGGTTGAGTTCTGCTGCATCATAAGAAACCAGGAGCAGGCTAAGTTTTTAAAAACTTGGAAAGAACTATATGGGATAATGAAAAGTGAAATGAGTAGGATCAAAAAACATTATATATAGCTACAGAATTAATACTTGAAGAATAACTTGTGAATGTCACCTTCAGAAAATCAAATGAAAAATGGAAACATGAAAGACAAAATTGGTATATAGATATGTGAGGAAGGGAGAGAAGGACTGAGATACTTGTAAATAAATTTCATAAATAAATAAAATAAAATAAATAGTGTAAATAAAGCTGTAGACGGAATATTTAGCCTACTGAGGAGAAATTCTACTTCACTTATTTTATATTAGCATTTTTAATTAGAGCTCCTCAGTTTCTTAGGTAGCACATTGTATAGAATATTAGATCTGAAATCAAGAAAATCTTAGTTCAGATTCGGCCTCAGACATTTACTAACTATATGATCATAGACAAGTCATTTAACCTTGTATGCCTCAGTTTCCTCACCCGTAAAATAGAGATAATAGTACCTCCTAGAGTTGTTGTAAAGCTCAAATGAGATAAAATTTGTAAAGAGCTTTGCGAACCCTTAAAGTACTACACAATGCTAATCATTATCACTGTCATTAATTACAAGTGAAGTTTTTCTGGTTAATAAAACAAGTCCAATAAAGCTGCATTTTGGCAATTTGGAAGGGCAAAAGTTGTTTGGATGGAATCATTTTGTAAATATGAGAACAATATAAGGTCATAGATCTAATAATCTCATCCAACATCTTCAATTTCAAATGACTTGCTCAAGGTCATACAGATAGCAAATAGCAGAGGCTGGATTTGAACTCAGGTCATCTAACACCTGAGAGAATTCTTTTTCTACTATGCCATATGGGCCACCTTCACATAACTTGATTTCTAAAAAAATATATACCATACTGCAGTCTGGTTTCCCACTCTAACCTTTTCCCCCCCAATTTAATCCAAGTTGGTGAGATTTTCTTGTGTTTCTTTCTCTGTTCATTATAAGGATTAAGTAAATTCCATTACTCAGTCTGGAAGTTTTCTTTATCTTCATGCAGACGTTGGCAAACATCATCCCCTTCTGTAAATCTCTCTGCTCTTGGAGATAAGTCCTTTGGTTTATCATCATTTTCTGAGTTAATGATGCATTCACCTCTTTGAGGTATTGTGAGTTGACAACAGTCTCTAATTTTGCTGGAGATAGAGTCTGGTTTCGAACAGATATAGTTTATAATCTTGGCCTATACAATGGCAAACATATGTTACTCTTCACATTTGTCTCTTTTATTTGTTTTCCTTTTATAACCCAAAGCCTATCAGTAGAATGAATCCATGACTACCATCAAGAAATGATTTAATCAATAGGTCTCATTTTTGGAACAAATGCTTCTTTCTGACTTTCAAATATAGACAACAACTCCAATCAGGCTAACAAAATGGTCCCCAAGAAATTTCATTTATGAATACAAAAGAATTCTTTATAATTAATAATATTTAAATGGAAGATCTTAATATTTAAGTACAAAATTTTCATTAATGCACTCATTAATTATTAGGTAAACATTCCAAATTAAATCCTCTTTTCATTTTTAGAATGGGGGGGGGATTATTAATCAAAGGGAAACTTTCTTTCTAGCCCGTTGTAATTTGGCAAAATTCCAAACTGGTAGACCCTGATTTCAGGATCTTTAACTATATATATATACCAATAGCGGCAACATGATACAGTGGATATTTTTTGGACTTAGAGGCAGGGAGAACTGGATTCAAATATTATCTCTGGCATTTACTGGCTGTGTGACAATGAATAAGTCATTTAACTTTCTGAGCTTCAGGAAACTCCCAAAGAATTATCTACTAAGTCATGAAGAAGTTGCCTTGGGGAAACCTCTTCTTTAGTGGAGAGTATTCCCATGAGTACGGTCCACAAGCTGTCCTAAAATACAAGCCCTTGAAAAGTATGAAAGGAAATTAAGGAGAATAACAAATCTACACAGCAATAAGAACCTCTTCCCCCAAGCTCTATTTGACCACCAAGGCTTCCCTTAAATGGCAAAAAATGACTGTCCCAAACCAAGGAGAACCTGGTTTTCCAGAATGCATGTGTTGCTAATGCCTGTTTACCTCATTACGAAAACATTGAACTACATCTCCTTCACAACACTCATCAAATAGAAAATTCATATCTTCCAGAAGTATGCCAAGTTCTTTAAAGTCAATCTTGGGAAATTTTTGGCTGAATTCCACAACTTTCCTAGGAAAAGAATCAATAAATATTGAATGATTGGTTGATTGATCAATTATATAAAGCATTAAAATTATTTAAAACAGAACAGGTGTTAAAAATCTCCATGGGTGATTGGTTAATAATAGTAACAGCAACAAGAATAGCAGGAATGCCTAAATTCAAATCTCAGACATTTATGAACCAAGTCATTTAACCTCTATCTGCCTCAGTTTCCTCATCTATAAAATGGGGGATAATAATAGCCCCTTCTTTCCGAGGTTGTAAAATGCTTTGAAAACTAGAAATCCTATTACTAATGTTAGCTATAAGTGTTATTAACAATGACAAGAAAGCTCAAACCATAATCTGTCATGGGAAGAAATGCAAGCCAAGGATGTTGTGGAAGGTAAATGTTGAGACTCCTGAGGAAGAAAAGGTTCAAGCTTCTGAGCATTTGATTTGTTAAACAATGCATACTAATTGCATAACAAATCAGTACCAGATTTCCTCAGCTTGGTGCTACACCCCAAATACAGGGGGAGACAGATTTTTTATGTATTAAAAAAATTAATCAAATAAGAACAGTTAACCAAAAGAAACAATTAATTAGAATATAAAATTAGGTAATATGATTTTTTTATTAGAGAAAAGATCAGGGACTTTCCAAGTTGAAAGGGGGAGAATAAACAGGTGCAATTCCCTGAAATCATAAAAAAAAGAGGAGTCCTGCTCCCCTCCCCCAACTATTATCAGTCAAAGGAACATGGAAATAATAACTGACCAGTATGGAGTCATTTTTCAGATAAGACATGTGGATTGTTTCAGATGTATAATTTTGAGAAAACTCTTTGCGTTAGTCTTTGGATCTGATTGCTTTTCTGGTCAGCGTATCCTAGCTCTTTAGTTAAGGGGTTCGAAGCAGCAGGCAGAGGTGGTCTAGTTTCCTGGCCACATGGGAAATAATAAAATAAAAATTTCCCCTAATTCTTACAATTGAAAAAGATTTATCACAAGACAGAAAATGGACCAGATGTATAACTGAATAGAAAAGGAACCGTGCTAACTCTAGAATTGAGCCAAAATATGAATTCAATTCTCCCATTTAGATTCATGGGAGAAGGACAAGTCCATTCCAGCCATGGATCATAAATCCATAAGGCTTTTCATATATTCACAATCAGATTGTTATCATCTCTCTTTGGGAGATCAATAGCTGCCTCTTCTTCTTACAGTTAATATCCCCCCTCTTCTGAAAGATCCTTATATCAGAGATGGCCTGAGGGAACTCATTGTTTCTACTCTCAAATCAGCTGAATCCTCTTACATTTACCATGACTAATCTGTGTAACCTCTACACCTCATTTTACCATCTCTCCCCTGATAAGAGTAGACATTAGGAAATGGGAGGAGTAGATATAAACTAAAAACTCACAGAAATTTCAAGACTTTTGGTCCATGTTTCATTAGTACCCCACAGGTATTTTTCTGGTAAGCAGTCCTTTCTTTCAAGCCATTTGTGATGGGCATTGCCTTAAGGAAGAAGATGAAAATATGACAAAGTAACCAAAAGACAAAGAAAAAAAGTCCATTCCTGGCATTTTTGCCTATTACCTACTACGCAAAGTAAGATTTCTCTGCAGGAAAAATAAATAACAAAGGTAATATTGTGAATAGAATCATAGAAATGCTTAGAATTTTTCCTTAAAAAAGTGTCACTTAAAGAGACATGTGAACTATGACATATGACTTATATCCAGCCCCACTACCTCTGCTGCAGAGCCTGACCATATCTCTTGATTTTATAAAAAGCACAGCTGAGGACTGAAGAAGGACGTCATCTTTCCCCTCGGTTATTCATTTCCTGAGGTTTGACATAGAAGCCAGAAAAGGTCAATGGAAATGGGTGTATGCGACACACAGAGCAAGCTTCAAGGCTTGAGAAGATATGACCAGTAGCTGGCAGCCAATAGATTTATCAACTTATGGAACAAGTTGTTGGATCATAGCCAAAGATACTTAACTAGAAGAAATTTTGGCAGTCACAGAAGCCACTACCCTCCTTTTCTATATAGAAAAACTGAAATCCAGAGAAAGGATGACTTGCCCAAGGTCAAGTAGGCAGTAAATAGGAGAGAAGGAATATGAATTCATGTTCTCTGCCTCTGACTCCTAGTTGTCTTACAATTAGGTCATGATGTATTAGCAAGAAAATTATTATTATATATTAAAAGTAACTTAATGGTAATAATTTAAAATAGAAGAACTATAAAGCTGTTAATTTCAATTGAAAAGATAGCTATTATACCTTTAAGTGGAAGCATTCGCGTTTGTTTTTTTCTTGGCAGCATCTAGAGATGACTTCTTTGTAAGTAGCAGCTGCAGACAAGAGTGTGGGAGCAAAACCAAATGGGTTCTGTCTGACTATTTCATAGATGTACCTGGAAAAAAGAAAGAGGTGGGGAGAGAGGGATGGGAATGGAGAGAGGGGGGAAAGGGAGGGAATGGAGAAAGGGAGAAAGGGAGAAGGAAGGGAAGGAAGAAGAAAAAGAAGAAAATTTCCAGTTTCAGTAAACACAAGATCTGGGTAATATCTTTTTTTCTAATGCATTCTATTGTATTTGCTCAACCATCCAGTGCTTTTGACCCCAGATTCACTCTTAATCTAGGACAATCCAAGGCACTCTCCTTATCCTCTCTCTCCCTCACCAGATTACATATATTATAGGAGTCTTTTTTTGCCAAAACAAAGTTGATTCTGTTCCTTCCCTAAACAGCTAGGGAGAATGAAGTTCAGTTATTCTGAAATGTGCCTTCTTTAGGTCAAAAGTAGTTTGGAGTTAAATGGCCTTTCTGTGTTCCCAGACCTGCTCTCCCTCTGTGCAAATCTTCATATCATTGCCATGTCACTGAGAACAAATCATGTTTTCCACACCTGCTAGCACAAGTCTTTCCTGTTTCAAAATCTAGAGCTGCCTAATCCCTGTGAGTGTTTTTGAATACAGGATCAGGGCTAAGGACTCCTCTGGGAAGTTTTCTAGCACCAATGCCCCTTACTGATTTAGAAAAGCTTCCTGATCTTCTGCATACTCTTGGCACACTTTCTCTGGATCTGGAACTTGGAAAGGAGCCAGAAAATTGACGTCAGCACTTTTGTATTGAAAGAAGCACAGTCGTCTGTCAGAAGTATCTTTTGTGCAACATTCTGAGAGCCCATACTTGTCAGAAAGTTCCTTTACCCCACATATTATATCCTGCATTACATAGATCTAAAGAAGAGAAAGAAAAATGAGTTAGTCATGAGGTCCGATTCCTCTTCTATCTTTCACCTGGTTCACAAAGAATCAATTCAATGAACAGTTAGGACATTAGTGGAGTACTATAATAATAGCTAATGTTTCTATAGCATTTACTATGTGCCGGGCATCAAACTAAGCACTTAACAAATATCATCTCATTTGAGTCTTGCAAACAAGCCTGGGAGGTAGATGCTAGTATTCTCTCCATTTTATAAATGAGGAAATTGAAGCAAACCAAGGTTATGTGACTTATCCAGTGTCACACAGCTAGTAAGTGTCTCAGGCTGGATTTGAACTCAGGTCTTTCTGACTCCAAGTCTGTAATCTATCCACAATGTCACCTAGCCACCATCTTTCCCCTTTGCTGGACAACCATGTTTGTGGTTGGACCCAGGCAAAATTGCTATTTTTTCCACTTATACACCTGGTACTGATTTCTTCTCTTTGAAAACTTCCATCCCTAGGTCATCCAGAGGTCTCACGCTGCCTTCTCATTACTGCCAGGGGTTCACAGTATGGGTACTTCCTTTCAGAGACCTTTCTTTTCTCCCTAGTCCCTATCTTTTATTTCAATTCATCAATGCTACACCCACTTTACACGGTAAGGGTTTTAGTGGATGACATGCAGTTAAAAAACATTTTAAGAGGAGTCTTCCGAAGCAGAAAGAGTAAAAAAGAATACTGGAGTCTAAGTGTGACAGTTTGCTCTGGAGTCCTGGACCTGGTCCCTTAAGAAAGACACTTAACATTAATGTATCTTAGCCTCAGTTTCCTCAACTATAAAATGAGGGAGTTAGACTTGTTGAATTCTAACTTCTCAAGCTATTTGAGAACATTCCTTTTATTCTGTCTACCCTGCAAACTTGTAGTAATAAATAATAAAATTACATTTTGCTAGCAATAAAGTGCCTACTTAAAAAAAAAAGCTATTATTATAGAGATGAAAGGCTGGGGCAGAATAGCAAATCAGTAGAAGAGAAACAGTTTGCTAAGTGCCCCTCCATCTCATGGCATTGACAGACTCTGCTCTGTATTGATGGGGTTTTAGGCTTCAGATTCATAGCAAAGGATTGTTCTGGTACATCCTCAGATGGAAGAGAACATTCCTAGGAAAGGTCCCTTTTCAATGATAAATGTAGAAATAATATGTATAAAACAGCAAGGTAATATGCTGGGGATATCCTATAAAGTATCTGCTGTTGTTCCATTTGTTCCATCTTCCCCTAGACGAGCAAAAGTTCTTCATTCACTCACTGCTAACTGTGAGCACTCAGGCTGCTGCATGTCGGCCATACATTTGTCTCTATATTGGATCATCTGTTTGACCAACCCCGTGATTTCTTCATATGTGGCTTTCTGGACGAACTGAACAAATGCAACAGTGGTCCTAGAAGGGAAGTCACATCAAGAAAAGCTATTATTAAGGCTTTCCATCTCAAACCTTTTTCTTCAAACCCTATCGCTGCCATCATTCCTATTGCTAGTTCCTATAAAATCTCAAAGTAATAATTAAAAGCAGGCAAACTTCAGCCAAGTTTATATGATTTGAAATGGGAAGGCTATAAATTCTGGTTCCAGATATAATAAATAGGCAATATAAGCTTAAGGATGGAGACTCGTTCATCTTTATCTTTGTATTTTCAGGGAAACTTAAGAAGATGAGTCTTCCTGACTTCAGGTCTACTGCATCACCTCTTAAGTTCAAATGCAACCTCAAACACTTACTAGCTGTGTTACCCTGGGTAACTTAACTCTCAGTTTCCTCATCTGTCAAAAAAGCTGGCTAAATAAATGGCAAACCACTTCAATATCTTTGCCAAGAAAACCCTAAATGGAGTCACAAAGAGCAGGACCAAATCAAGAACAACTAAACAATAACAAAACATGAATATACATTTTTTCTCAGCATTTTCCTGTATCTTACAAAAACTTATCAAGTGTTGAACAAAAGATTCATAAGCAAATATAAGAAGGCAAAAGTAGTAAATGAATTTCTTATATAAAACAATAAACTTGTAACTTATAAAGAAAATATAAATTAATAAATCAATACACATTTACTGTGTGGGATCTTGATTAATTCACTCAACCTCTCAGTCATCCAAGCAGCTCTCTATAAAATTACAGAAAGTGCCAGTCTGCAATTTGGTAGAGGCATTCTTTATTAAAAGTTGCCTTGACAGGGGAGGTCTTGACCTTTTTCACTCACCCCATCCTGAGTCCTAGCTCCCTCCCTGCCAAACTTGGATTTCAAAAACCAAGGTAACCACTTCAACTCCCAGTTTCCAGTTGCCCTGTTTTTTAGACTCTTTTAGACCCCTGAGCAGCAAAAGGCCCTGTTTTGTAATCATATCCTCCATTTTGGTTTCTGGCAGACACAGTTACACCCCTTACTCTCACCCACCACCCTAAACACACCCCCTACCCTAACCCTGCCCCTTACTCCCACTCCCTACCCTAACCTTGCCCCTTACCCCTCCCTGTTGTAGTGTTGCCTCTTAGCCACTTGAGGCCAGTATCGAGCACTCATTTTTTTAAATATTTTTAAAAATCATTTATATTGAGGACTAGAGCCAAGATGGCAGTTTAGTAGCAGCAAAAGCTGAAACCACCCTAATAATCCTTCCAATACAATTTTTTAAAAAGTACCTCAAAACGACAGGGGTGAAAAACCAACAGCAGAACAGAATGAGGGGGCTCCACTGCCAAACAACTTGAAATATAGGCAAAGAGAATCCATGTTCACAGGATAAAAGGGAAGCAGAAACAAAAATGCAGACAGAGGCATACTGGCCAACCACTCTCCTCCCCACCTTCCCCCACCTACTGTACCAGATTTTGAAAGTATTCAACAATTTGAAGACAATGTATCAATTGAGTTTAGAGTATCAATAGTCAACTCACACATCTCTAATGTTGCTCTCCAAAAATTTCTGGGTAACGTTTAAATAGTCTGAAAAATAAAGAATATTTAATTTTATAAAATATATTATTTAAAGTATAGTTGGAAAATCTTGAACCCCTGGAACTGCATTGCCCAAAATTCCTTTCTATATTACCCACAATTCCTTTTCCTTTCTATTTACATGCATCTTTTGCATGATTGTATATAAGTTTTGTTGCCCTAGCTCTCTTCTCTTCCATGTGTAAGGATAATTCTCTTGGCTGCAGAATATAAGCAGCTCCCAAGTCCACCTGCAGAGGTTGGCCAGTGTCCCAGCAGGAAAGTTCAAGAGATTCCTTACTGAGAGGGCCTAAGCCCTATGGTTCCCCTGTGGATACCAAATGGATATTGTACTAGTTGGTAAATATGGCCAAAGATGGTGTTCTGCCAGTAGAGTAGATATCTTGGGTTAATAGAGAATAATTCACAGACAAGAATTAATGTGAAAATCTATGAGAATTCCCCCACAGCAAAGAGGCTCTACCAACTGCCAAATCCAGACAGTATGGAGAGATTCTTCTTTTAGTTGATAAACCAAATCAGCAAGACGACTAAAGACTTCTTAGTAACAGATAACTTCTTTAATTTAACTAAGGAAGGCATAAACTGAAAGAATTGGGAATTTAGGTATGATGGGGAAGGAGAGAGGAATCAGGAAGTCTAACGCTAAATCTAGTTGGATGAGAAAAAGGCTGTCCCTTCACAGGGAGAAGGCCTTGATAGAGTTCCATCCTCAACTTGACTTCAGCTTCTATTACCTAGCTTAATGAAAGGATGAGCTTGTTAGATTGGATGACAAGTAGTAGATGTTAATCTTCAGTGATGATAAGATGTTGTTGATTTTGATATAATTTGATGACATAAACATATAAGCTGCAGAGTACAGGCAGTAACAGAGATTGGCAGGTACAGTTTGAATCAGCAGTGTGGATCAGGCAATCACAATCCTGGTGAGGATAACTAGGGTTCAATGAAGTCCTACCCAGAACCTCCCTTCCACCCTTCACCCAAACTCAGGACTGAGTTGGTTTGCCTGGGGTTCACTTCCTTTTATAGTGCTGTTCTTAACTGTCTCTCAACTGTCTCCTGGTTTCTTTGGGGTTCCAAACTCTGAACCCCATGTTGATGCTCCTTGCAGAAAATGGCTACAATTGAGTGGTGAGTGATCCCTGTGTTCTCTAGTTCTCAAGTTAAATCTTTATAAATATACTTTTGAGTTATTGAATATTAATTTTAAAATCCACATTTTTGCCATGTACCAAAGGGACCCCAGAACCTAACCTTCAGGTAAATAGAAAACCCACCCCCACAGTCTCCCAGGCTTCCTGCCCACTCCATCTACTGCCTTTTGATCCCTTGTTCCCCTCATCCTTCCCTTTCTCCCTTCTTCTCTATCTACCCTCTCCTCCACCTCCTCCTTCCCTCTAGACCCCCTGCAGAACTAAGCTTCCCAGTTCCCCCACTGAGCCTTCCGATGGGGCTCTTTCCTGCCAAATCCCAGAGCTCCCTGTTTCTGCCACTTTTCTGCTGATTTCTCCCCTTCCCCACTGCCTCAAGCCTTTGCTAGTACACCCAGCAGCCACCCTGGGCTTGAGGGTGAATTATACCAGTCAAAAGCAGAGTTAATTTGCAATCGACCAAGTGTTATCCATTAAGGCCAGAGTGTCAGTTAGACAAGGTATCTGTATAATTCTAACTGCAAATTCATTGTCTGATTGGCAACTCTGAGATACTGTTATATTTGGAGTTTGGGTCCAGCAGATTCACCATATTTAATAACATCTACTGCTATGGGGGTCCTTTGAGATTCACTATTATAACTTGAGTGTCTCTATTAGAATTCACTCCACCTTGCCCTGCTCCAGATCCTCATACCATCAGGATTTACAGATAACACTGAGCAGCTGGCCTACCACCTGGCGTGGCTTCCACTGCAGCAACTGTCCCTGCTTCTGCCACTTCTTCTGTGACTGGTAAGCTTAATAGACTCCCTCTCCCTCTCCCAGTCCCAGCCCCAGCCCTAGCCCCAGTCCTAGCTCCAGCACAAGGGGGAGTCCCTTTCCTTGCAGGGCAGCTGGGCTCTTTGCCTTGACAGGGGAGGTCTTGACCTTTTTCACTCACCCCATCCTGAGTCCTAGCTCCTTCCCTGCCAAACTTGGATTTCAAAAACCAAGGTAACCACTTCAACTCCCAGTTTCCAGTTGCCCTGGTTTTTTAGACCCTTTTAGACCCCTGAGCAGCAAAAGGCCCTGTTTTGTAATCATATCCTCCATTTTGGTTTCTGGCAGACACAGTTACACCCCTTACTCTCACCTACCACCCTAAACACACCCCCTACCCTAACCCTGCCCCTTACTCCCACTCCCTACCCTAACCATGCCCCTTACCCCTCCCTGTTGTAGTGTTGCCTCTTAGCCACTTGAGGCCAGTATTGAGCACTCATTTTTTCCCCCTTTTCCTGCTGAGTCATAGTGGTTGTTTTCTGCCACCAGAGGCCAACACTCAATAAATAAATAAAAGTATTACAAATAAATTTTAAAAATTATTTTTTGTAAATAAAATCCAACAAAATCATATAATACCATAGAAAATAAAATAAGACAAAATACCATTTACCCTACCCTGACCCCAAATTAAATTTTTTTTAATTTAAAAATAAAAATACATAAAAAACTAAATATATACATTGAAAATTATTCTCTTTTCCACTTTCCTTTAATCTACCCTTTTGATTACAAAGCTCAGCAGTATGAATGGTACTCTACATGAAACTCTTCTGGGTTTTGCCCAATTAGGAACCTTTAAAGTTCCAGATTGCCTCTTTCTCCTTATGTTGTTTGGAATTTTTCTTTTTCAATTCTTGACTGTTAAGTCACAATAAGCTTCCCAACAGAGAATGCAGGCCAACATGCAAATTCAATTGAACAATTTCATGCATTACTTCCATGGTCAAATGGCAAAGGAAGATTCTCTCTGACACATGTCTGATTTTTGCAAACCTGTTTCTGAACCACTAAGAGAGGAAAATCCTATTTCTCCTCAAATAGAGATGAAAGGCCCCTCTACTATATCTCAGGTGCAGAACCTCCTCTCTTGTACTCTGAACCACCTCTCTTGTGCTCTGCAACTCCTGGCTAACCTTACTTCCCCTGATCCCTCTCCCAATGGCCTATCCTCCCTTGTTTCTCCTACCCCACAACCAATCACAGCCCTGAGGAAATCTTGTCTTCCTACTATACCTGTTCCTACCCATGCTGCCTTGGTATCCCCACAGCCAACTTCTCAGAAACCACAACCATTGAATGATTCCTATGAAGGCCTTTTCCCCTTAAGGGAAATGCCCACAATAGGATGCAATGGAGATGTGGTAAACCTAAGATAACATACACCTTTCAAACCTCAAGATATAAAAGAATTGACATCTATCTAATGCTCCCATTTTTGAAGGAGAACCATAGTTGGTAATTAAAAAGATGGCTGACATTTTTCCAATATAATCCATCTTATAAAGATGCTGAAAATTTGCTCAAGACTTTTCTAACAGAATGTGAGAAAAATAAGATCATCTCTCACATTAATAAAGCCTGAGGGTGTAATGCAGCACACTGGCCATCTCAGGAAGCTGAATGGGACTATAACAAGTCTGAGGATTATTTGCAATTATATCATCGTAGGGAGGCCTTTATAAATGCAATGAGAGAATGCTCTGAAAATATGGATACATGGACCAAATTTGAAAGCCTTAAACAATCCAATGATGAAACACCCTCCCAATTCATGAATAGACTCATTGACCTTGGGGGGTAGATATCTTGACCTTGATTTTTCTAAAGAAAGAAATATTAGGCAAATAAGGTGACACATTGTCAACAACAATTGCAAAGTGGTCTGGGATTATTTTAAAACGCATTGCCCAAGGTGGCCTCAGATAGACCTGGACAATTTGAGAAAAACTGCTGTTTATGTCTCTAAAGGAAGAGACTAATAATTTAATGGAAATGTTTCAAAAGAAACTAGACTCATTAGGTGATAAAACTGATAAACAACAAAAAGGGCATGATACTCAACCAATGGCACTTGCCCCTCTCTAAGACTCTACCAGTCCCTTATATGCCACTTCTGTACAAAAAGGGATCACATAATGATGAACTGTAGGAATTGGAAACAAGCAATTAGAAATAATAACTTCAGAAATTACAGTTTTTAAAATAATAACAGTTATAGAAATAAAAACAATTATGGAAATAATAATTACAACAATGATTTCAGGAATTGCAACTTTAGGACTGATAGCAATTCTAGGAATATGGATCAGGCAATTGATAACTCATACCAAATGACTCCACAACAGTATATCTTGAGTGGAGTTAATTCCCGAACCACCCAGGGTGCTACTGCCCCTCAGGGGGGAGCCCAAGGAACTACCCAAAGATTATGAAGGGGTATGGTTATGGGGGGTGAGGAAAGGGTTGGGGCACAGGAATCAGAGGATACAACCTTTCATTTTCCAGACCCTGATGTCTTACTGCCTGTTGTCCCTATCCACTGCCCCCCCATACTGATGAGCCCCATTTAACATTAAAGGTTGGTAATACCTATTATGATTGTCTTTTGGACACTGGAGCTCCCAGGTCTGTATTGAAGAGTATACCTGACTCAGATTGCAATTCCATAGGATCAATAAATGTAGTGGGGGTATTGGGTACAGCCCAAAAGGTTCCAAAACCTTCCCTTAGAATAGTGTCTGTAGGACCCTTGAATGTGGAGCACTCTTTCCTCTTGATGCCTGGCTCTCCTATAAATTTGCTGGGGAGATATCTTTTATGCAAGCTTAGGGCCACAATAACTTGCTCTCCAGATGGCTCTATGTCACTGGAATTGCCTGAGGAACCCTTAACTTTGCTTCCTGTACTTCTTTCAGATAGTCATGAGATGAAGGAGTCTCCCACTTTTGAAATCCCAACTGACATACTTGAGTCTCTCTTGGCCATATCATCTTCTGATGTTGGCTTACTTAAATCAGCTGTCCCTGCCCAAATTAAAACTAAATCTAGCCCACCTCCTTCTATTCCTCAGTACCCTCTCTCAAAGGAGGCAATTGAAGGCATTACCCCAGTAATAAATTCACTAATTGACCAAGGCATCATAATTCCCTGTAAATTTGAATACAATATGCCCATCCTGCCTTTTAAAAAGCCAAAATTGGGGCCCTATGGTAAGCATCTCTATTGATTTGTCCAGGATTTAAGGGCTATAAACAATCACCTTATAAAGAGACACCCTGTAGTTTCCACCATAAATACTATTATTTCTTCTATTTCTAGCACAGCTACATACTTTACAGTAGCAGACTCATGCTCAGCCTTCTTTTCCATACCTATACATGAGGATTCCAGGCATATCTTTGCTTTCACCTGGAAAGGTTCCTAGTAGACCTGGGCTTGTTTGCCTCAAGATTTCATGGACAGCCCTACTTACACAATATCTTAACTGATATGGATGCCATTAAATTTAAATGTAGCCATTCAATTCAATATATGGATGATTTGCTCTTGGCTTCACTAAATGCTGAAGCATGTCAAGAGGATAGCAAGCATCTCCTTTTGGAGCTACATAAGAGAGGCCGCAAGGTCTCCCAGTAGCCTATTATTCTGTGCAGCTGGACCCATTAGCTTCAGTAGCACCACCATGCCTTAGAGGAGTAACTGCTACAGCTTTATTAGTAACCAAATCTACTGATCTAGTATTAGGATGCCCTTTGACCATAATGTGCCCACACAAGGTTGAGGCATTGTTATTAAGACATAAAACTCAGACATTTACCAATCAAAGGATTATGAGATATGAGATAACTCTACTGAATAATGAACATATAACCTTAAAACACTGTGGAGTTCTTAATCCTGCAACCTGGCTCCCCAATTTGCCAACTTCTGGAAAACCTTTACACGACTGTACATCTTTAATGTCCATTGCTGATAAGCCTCATAATGATTTACTGGACATCCCTTTATATAACTCAGATTTAATATTATTTACAGATGGTTCTTCCTTTATAAGAGACAACATGTGCTATACAGGAGCTGTGGTAGTTACTGAATTAGACACTCTATGATCAGCTTTCTTACCCTCACATGTACGTGCACAAGGTGTAGAACTCACAGCTTTCAAACATACCTGTATCATTGCAAAGGATAAAAAGGTCACAATTTACACAGACTCCCATTAAGCATTTGGCATATGTCATGCCATTGGCATGTTATGGCTTCAGAGGGGATTCTTAACATCAACTGGAAAATGTATTACCAATGCAAACCTTATTACTGAATTTCTTTCTGCCATCCAGCTCCCTGAAGCCATAGCTGTTGTTCACTGCTCTGCACACACAGGTGGCACTGACCCTGTCTCCAAGGGAAATGATCAAACAGACATTGCAGCCAAACTAGCAACCTTAGAAGGACCTGGATTAATTATGCCACTAACAACTACTAATGATTTAGATCTATCCCTTTCTTATAACAACAAGGAAGTGGGAAAATGGAAGCAAAAATTTAAAGCAAAACAGATAAATGGAGTATGGGTGTCATCTTAAGGCAAACCTCTGCTCCCTAGAGCTTTCTATAACCAAATTTGTAACTCCATCCATAAACATGGTCATTTTGACACCCAAGGCACTGTAGACTCTGTTAAAAGAGTATGGATAGCACCTGAAATAACTACAATTGCCTCCAAAATATGTACAGCTTGTACTACCTGCCAGGCCTTTAACCAACACGCCTTTCGAGGAAAAAACATTTGGTGGACATCTTCTCACTTACACACTGTTTGAGCATTTACAAAGTGATTTTATCTCTATGCAAAAAGCTGGACAGTATAAATTTGGTCTGGTCATAGTTGATCTGCTGACCAGGTGGCCTGAAGCATTTCCTACTGTTTAGGCCACAGCTGCTTTTTTTTGCCAAAGTCTTTTTGAAAGAAATAATTCCTCATTTTGGCCTGCCAGCATGTATTGATTCAGATAAAGGAACTCATTTTACTGATTTGATCTTACACAAATTTATTCATGTTTGGGGATAACTCCTAAATTCCATACTATCATCCGCAGAGCTCCAGCCAATTTGAAAGAATGAATAAAGAACTGAAACCTATGGTTGGCAAATTGTGCATGGAGACTCATTTAAAATGGCCCAGAATTCTACCTCTGGCCCTATTTTATCTCAGAAGCAGACCCAGAGGTGATTTACACATCTCACCATTTGAGATGTTATTTGAACATTCAGGCACAACCATTTACCCCTGCCTATATGTCATTGTTAGAAGGGGATACAACTATTGCCACTTATATCAGACAATTACAAACAAAATTGCAAGAACTCCACAACTCTGGAGCTGCTATTCAAGCTTCATGACTTGAACCCAGGTGAGAGAATGTACATAAAGAATTTCAAATGTACTGGGTCAACTGAACCTGCATATGACGGACCATTCCAGGTCCTATTGACTACACCAACAGCCCCTAAAATTGGGGAAAGGGACTCATGGATTCATTGTAGTCATGTAAAATGAGTACTCTCTATCGATAATGGATAATTGCCTGTACTTATTATAATTGCCTGTACTTATTATATTTGACTATTGATTATATTTGACTATTGATTGTGATAAGACTTCCCTACTGCTGGATTTGTACTATTTTGTTGCACTTTATTTTGTTAATCCTTGTACTTGAACAACACATATACTACCTCACCACAGAATATCTGTATTAGTGATCTATATTGACTTGATGTG
The DNA here is from genome assembly GCF_016433145.1 of Gracilinanus agilis. NCBI lineage: Eukaryota > Metazoa > Chordata > Mammalia > Didelphimorphia > Didelphidae > Gracilinanus > Gracilinanus agilis. The sequence continues at coordinate 30,654,351 of NC_058135.1, forward strand.
CCTTTTGTAACATTTTGTGCCTTTTGTGATTCTTTTTGTATTTTCTTGAATGTATTATTGCTTTATCTATCTCATTTGCACTCACACTGTGAATCATGGCAAGTTAAAGAGGAAATGAATCTTAGTTTTTGGAAATTAGCCTCTATACTTTACCTCTGTGATTGTGAAACTACACAATTTTAATATTTTCGTTTTTCCTTCCTACATGTGCCATACAATATTTTATTTTTCTCTCATTCTTTTATATTCAAAGCACATGTCAACAGTATTGGAAAGATTTATTGAATGTTTTGATTTTTGCAATAGAATAAGCTAAGAAAGATGTCCATTTGCCTAGCATATAAACACATACTCAAAAACCTTTGGAGTATGGCAACCTGCCACTAGTTATTTAAATATTATGAGACTTTTGCTCAATGGATATGTCTAATCCAAGGAGAAACAGACAACAAAGGAGCAGAGAAGTTGACCTGCAAAGTGCCAAACAAGCACAAAAACGTGAAAGAAAACCAAACCAATCCTATGAGGATTAATGACATTCTGCACAAAAGAGTGCAAAGATTTGATCATTTGTGAGACTCAAGGTTGTAGAGCTTAACATATGTTAAGATATAGGACTTTCTTGTACCACACTCTATATCAATTACACAATATTGATTGTTCTGGCTCCATTATCCCTGAAACTGAAGAAAAGGATCGAACCAGGAAATGCTATTTCCCATTTGTTTCAAGATCTAGTCTCTTTTTTCTATTTTCTTTCATGATGTGACAATTTACTGTAGTCCAGGGTGCTAAATTGGGTTAGTGAGTAATTGTCATTGCAAAGCTTATGGGACATGGATCGCTACAAGAACCTTTGTGATTTGTGAATTCTTTCCTTTTTCCTAGAAATTTTTTTCATGTTTTTGATATTCTATATTTCCTTCAGAGGTTATTTTTTTTTAATTTCTTTGGATTCTTTGATGTTTTTGATAAGTTATTCATATACCTTATGACTTGACCATATACCCCTGTGTGATTCCTATGTGTATCCCTGTATCCTCCTCAGGAGGGAATGTGTTATTATTCTCCTCAGGGGGGACTATGTTATTGCTGTGAATTTTTATTTGAATTTGATCCTAATTTAGAACAGAAGCCTACCTCCCAGAATTCAGAAGGCTCCATGAAGATGCTTGCAGAGACCACATGGTGCACCAGAAGATCCAGAGTGAACTTCGAGATATGATGAATTTCAACTTTGGTGGGGTTGAATGCATTTATTTTAAATGGACATTCTTATGCCAAAGGGGATTGCCCCCTAATTGGCTTATTGTCAATGCACCTAATATTGGTTTTGTTCTTTTTCTCTTTTATTTTCCTATTATCCCCAAATTATTGTAATTTCCCTTTTAAAAAAACTGTGATATTTGTATATACCTCTAGTTAAAGTTTTAAGTTACTTTTGTTTCCATGATCCATTGGGGAGACTGGTCTCCCAAAGGAACACAGGAGGGAATATATAGTTGGAAAATCGAACCCCTGGACCTGCATAGCCCCAAATTCCTTTCTGTATTACCTACAATTCCTTTTCCTTTCTGTTTATGTGCATCTTTTGAGTGATTGTATATAATCACTCTCTTTCAATGTGAATTGTGTGGTGACTGGTCCTTGTTGCCCTAGCTCTCTTCTCTTCCATGTGAATTGAGTGGTTACACTCCCTGTGTTCTCTAGCTCTCAAGTTAAATATTAATAAATCTTTATAAATATTATACTTTGGAGTTATCGAATATTAGTTTTTAAATCCACATTACCAAAAACAAATACACATTTACCAAAGAAGAAAAGTAAGTGACGTAACCATGTTCAAAACAAATGATGGTTGGGGCAGCTGGGTAGCTCAGTGGATTGAGAGCCAGGCCTAGAGACGGGAGGTCCTAGGTTCAAATCCGGCCTCAGACACTTCCCAGCTGTGTGACCCTGGGCAAGTCACTTGACCCCCATTGCCTACCCTTACCACTCTTCCACCTATAAGTCAATACACAGAAGTTAAAGGGTTTAAAATAAAAAAATGAAAATAAAAAAACAAATGATGGGAAAATAACAGTGGAGGAAAGATCTCTAGTCTCAGCAGTAAGGAGAAAAAAGAAAAAACAGTGAAAAAAACATGACTCTTGAAATGAATTTGTTGATCATTGCCAGCTCTTTATGCCAAGCAAGTAGGGAATCTAACCTCTACTTCACTCAATGCCTTCATTTTACATTTTTTAAAAAAAATCCATTCCCCCAAATATGGCCAAAAAACACCCTCACCCTCCATGACTCTGTCCCAGAGTTAAAGATGCCAAGCTCAAATCAGATCTTTAATTTCTTTGTCTTAATTTTTCCATTGACAAAATGACATGATGGTTATGATTCCTATAAAATGTGGCCATACCTGTACTGAATAGAAGATGTCGATATGGCTCAAAAATTTAACACTGGATTTTGATCTAGAATATTTGACTTTAAATTCAGGCTCTGCTGCTTTCTCTCTTTGTGGCCATGGGAAACTTTACTTCATTTTTTTAGGTTTCAGTTTTCCCATTGAAATAATGATGATGATGATGATGATGATGATGATGATGATGATGATGATGATGATATATTTAATTAATTTATTTCTAAATCGTGGTTACATGATTTATGTTATTTTCTTACCCTCTTCCCTCCCCCCTCTAAGAGCTGACAAAGAAGTTATAAATCATATGTTTTTATTCTGTGTTTCTACTCCCACAGTTCTTTCTCTGGATGTGGATACATTCTTTCTCATAAGTCCCTCAGGATTGTTCTGGATCATTGCATTGCTATTAGTAGCAGGGTCTGTTACATTTTATTGTTCCATAATGTTTCAGTTTTTGTATACAATGTTCTCTTGGTTCTGCTTATTTCACTCCGCATCAGTTCATGGAGGTCTTTCCAGTTCATATAGAAATCAAGCAGTTCATCATTCCTTAATAAGAATAATATTGACTAACATATATAAAATATGCAGCTGTCACAATGCTAATCACTACAATTATTATTTCATTTGATCTTCATAACAGCCCTGGGAGGTAAATGCTATTATTATCCCCATTTTACAGATGAAGAAACTGAGGCAAATTAAGGTTAAGTGACTTGCTCAAGGCCACACAGATAAAGAGTGTCTAAGGCTGGATTTGAACTGAGATCTTAACTCCAGGCCCAACATGCCTCAAACAGGCCCATCTGTACAATGAGAGGACATTGGACTAAATGCTTTCTGAATCTTTCTAGTGCCAAACACTTTAAAGTGTTTACAAGGTATATGGTTCAATAACATAACAGGATATGGAAAAAGAGATTATTATGATATCACCTCTTCTCCACTCATGTTTCCACCTGTCAAGCCCTCAATACCTTTTGCTTTAACCAGTGATGGGCAAACTACGACCTGCAGGCCAGATATGGCTCCCTGAAATGTTCTTTCTGGCCGCACAACATTATTCCCAATCTGACAAATACAATGAGTAGAATACAATACAATGATACTTTGAAAGAGTTGCCTTAGAAATAGACTGACAGATGAGCATTTCCTTTCCTTTGGCCCCCTCTTTAAAAAGTTTGCCCATCACTGGCCTAGACTGTTGTAATAGCTTCCTAAATCATCTTCCTACCCTGGGTCTCTTTCTTCAATTTGTCTCCCATTTTTCCTTCATGAATCTATCAAAATAATCCTCCTAAAGCATATATCTGACTATGTCTTCCCCAGTGCTTATTGGGTAGAATATGAAATTAGTCAAACCTGACAGTGAAAGTTCTAACATATTTTTACAAGGGCTATTTCATATTACCCTGTTTAAATATTCTACATTCCATTCAAACTACTCCTTGATCCTTACCTGTATTCTCCAATCCATTCAAAGTTTTCTCATCTCTAAAGTGAAGTGTTTGGACTCAGTGCCCTTTAAGATCCTTCCTACTTCTCAGTCTATGAGGAAATATTTGCATCTGCCCTTCTCTGCCTGGGATGCATATTTGCCTATTAAAATCCTTCCTTCTAGGCTCATCTCTGATGCACTTCTTCCATGAAACTTTCCCCAGCCACCCCATCTAAGTGTTCTTTGCCTCCTTGAATTTCTCAAGAATGCTTTGGCTACATTTTCTCCTCTGCACCTCTGCTTTCTTCATTCTTATTTCTTTTTCTTCTACCCTCTCTCCACTCAATTTTAAATTTCTTGTGAGTCTGGAATATTTTACTTTGTATCTTATTATTGTTGTTGCTCAATCATTTTTCAGTCATGTTCAACTCTTTGTGACTCCATTTGGGGAGGAGTTTGCCACGTCATTCTCTAGTTCATTTTACAGATGAGGAAACTGAGGCAAATGGGATTAAGAGGCTTGCCCAAGGTCACACAGCTAGTAAGTGACTGAGGCCATATTTGAACTCAGAAAAATGAGTGCTTTTGACTACAGGCTGATGTTCTGTCCACTGTGTCAGCTAGTTTCCCTCATATTGTGCCTAGTTGGCACTTAATGTTTATTAAATCAAATTATTTCTGGTAACCATCTCAGGGCTGCAATGCTAGCCAAATCCAAATGCTAATGAATCAGTCAATAAACATTTATTAAGTGCCTACCATGTGCCAGACAATGCTAAGTGCTAGGAATGCAAAAAGAAGCAAAAGATGATCTATACTCTCAAAGTGCTCCCAGTCTCACCAGTATAAAGTCCTTCATCTTCATCATCAGGTTTTGCCACTGACACATATGGAAAATATAGGCAAGAGTAAAGAATAATGATATTACTTCCTTTAGTTCTCCTAAACCACAAAGGATCTTGGGAGTAATTAACCTCAAAATTAGACAGGATAGAAAGAAATAGATACAGATTGACTTGTTCAGGGTCATACAAGTAATAAGCAACTAAGTCAACATATGAACACAAGTCATCTCATTGTATCATTCTGCCTCAAGAGAATATACTTATACACACATATATATCTATGTTATTTCTAATTTGTTATGATTGGGTGGGGGAGGTGGGGTTGGAGGAGAAGTTGGTTTTGCTTTTACTCTCTGAAGACTTAAACATATTTGGGTAAAGAACCAAGAAGCAATGATTTGACATATTCAATGTTTGGGATATGCCCATATCACAGATATTGACAAATCACTGTAAATAAAATCAACATAGTAATAATCAGCAATTCTACTCCATTGTAGCCCTTCCAAATTCTACAAGTCAGCAATTAGTGCTGAAATATGACAATCCTGGCACAACCCAGTTTAAGGTAATTTTGATTCTGTGCCTTACATAATGCATACAAGGATCCAAGGCTAAATCTATGATGACCACTGTTTTTAAACAAGATAAGAAGAAATCTTCTGTAGCAAATACCCTTTATGTCTTCTAGGAGCTATTAGCCTCCTTTTGGGCTATGTATGGGTGCTGACTTCTCCCCTGAGAAAATCTCCCTCTGCCAGTAATTACCAATAATTGTTCAATGGTTTCTAAAGAGATGGGATTGGGGAGCTCAAATAGTAAACAGTAACTGGAGAGACAGGACTCACCGTAAAAGATCCTGCTATTGGGAAAGATTGAAGGTAAAAGGAAAAGGTGGTGGCAGGGGATGAGAGGGATAGATAATGTCATGAAAGCAGAAAACCTGAGCTCGGACAGTCTTTGGAAGATAATGGAGATACTGTGGTCAGGAAGAATTGGACACCACTGAACAACAAATTGGGAAGAAGAATGGAGATGTCCCCAAGGTATAGGAAGATAAAGGAAAGCTGTACTGTCATATTTGAGTTGTAAAATAAGAGTTACATAATCTCAGAGCTGTGAGAGAGACCTCAAAAGCCATCTACTCCATCCTATAGCTGAAAAAAATATCATAAATAGAAAACTTGGAAAGGAGGAGGGTCCCTATATTCCAAGAGAGTTGATTCTGTTTGGAAGGTGGTTCACATTGTTAGGAAGTTTTGCTCTTGTTTGTCTATCTTTCATTTGATGGCCCTTCAGTGTGTACCTTCATATACACACATCCTGTTCTAAGTCTTGTTTTCCCTCAGACTAACCAATCCTGTTAAAATCTTCATTTGGTGTGATCTCAAAGCCTTTTGCCCTTTGCCTATTTGCTTTCCTCTGGATTCTTTCAAGTTTATTAGCGTCCCTCTAAAGATATGGCTCCACACAATACTCCAGATGTGATCTGCCCAAGGGTGGGCTATGTCCTGGGCACTGTTTTTCTCTTAATATTTTCATCTGTCATATCTATAGTCATTCATGCTATAGCTAATGTGTAAGATGGTTGCCTTACCTTCAGGCTGGGGTGCTCTAGGCAGTGTTAGGGATTCAGCCAAGGAGAAAAACAAAATGACTGGGCCAATAGACTTTACTGACATTATGGCTCCAATGTTGATTTTCACGATAGAGAAAAATATGATGAGGAAAAAGGAAACTTTCTTATGCCTTTCACTAATGGTGTCTGTTAAAAAATAACCTGTTCCCAGTATATTGTATTATTCCCATCTGGTTCACCAATAGAAATAAAAGAATTAGAAAATCTTTTTGCTAATTATTAACTACGTGAAAATTATCTCCAAATCCCCGTTGAAAAAAAATCAGCATTGATTTCCCCAAAATCTCACAAGTTAATGTCATACAAAATCAAACAGACTGTTAAGAAAATAAATAAAAATCAGGCCTTGAAACACTGAAAATAAAAGTTTAAAAAAAAAAACCCTTTGTGCTTCTACTGCTCAGTTTCATTCATTTAAGATCCAAGCATTGTACTAAATGTGAATTCCAATCTACCATAAGATACTTAATTCACCCAATTTAATTTAATTAACCCAACTGCCTGCTCTGTTCAGGGAATTGTGTTAAGTTCTGGCCATATAAATATAAAATAAGATATATTCTCTGCTTGAATGGAAAAGGGAAGGGATGGAATAGCACATACATAAATAAATAATACAAGAAAAGACAGTATAGTGTTGACCTGGAAAAGGTCTTTGAAAATGAAGGAAATTACAGGATAAGATTGGGCACATCTAATAATCTGGTTTTGTTAGAATATTGAATGCATGAAGGGAAGTAATGAGAAGTAAGTGCAATAACATGTAAGGAAAGCCAGAGCCTTCTTATTACATAAAGCTCAAATGACAGCCTGGAGCCGGGATGTGGAAGATCTCAAATGTCATGCTAAGTAATACAAACTGTTTTTTTATGGAGGGACCATAGGAAAACACTGAAGGTTGTGGGGTTTGTGTGTGCATGTTCCCTGCCCACCTGGGATGAACCATGGTAAAGCCTTGGTGTTAGAAAATGCTTGCCAGATCTGTAGATTGTGCCAAGCATAGAGGGATGTCTGTCACACAAGATAAAAGAGTCAGGATTCAAAATGACCTCAACTGCCTAGAATGAGGGAAAGAATCAAATAAGATGAAATTTAATACAAGTAATTCATTAGATATAAATAAATGTTCTGCTTGGGTAGAAAAAGTCAGCTTGATAAAGACCCACCATTACATAGTTGTTTATACAAAATCATTTGTACAATAATTTATAGGGAAAAGATATGGGTGTTCAAGTGGAATGAAAGCTTAAACATGATATCCAAAAAATGGACTACAAGAGGGCAGCCAGGTAGCTCAGTGGATTGAGAGCCAGGCCTAGAGATGGGAGGTCCTGGGTTCAACTGTGGCCTCAGACACTTCCTAGCTGTGTGACCCTGGGCAAGTCACTTACTCCACATTGTCTAGCCATTACTGCTCTTCTACTTTGGAAACAATATAGGATTGATTCTACAATGGAAGGTAAGGGTTAAAAAAATGAACACTAACATCTCCTTTCTCTCAAATCCTATTCCTTTTAATTCTACTGTTTTTATTGATGACACTAGAGTTTTCCCATTCATACAAGTCCCACATCTTGTCTCAGTTGCTTACTAGCTATGTGACTTTTAACAATTCAGTTAATCTCTGTTTACCTCAATTTCCTCATCTGTAAAAGGGGGATAACATCCTGGGTTGTTATGAAAATCAAATCAAATCTTTATAGAGTCCTTAGGAGTGCCTGGCACATCATAGAGATAGTATAAATGTAGTTTATATCATCATTATTATTTCTATTACCATTCTGCATTCACTATTTGGATGTACATCTACTGTATCCTGAATGTGATTTAGACATTTAATCACTAAAATACCAAGTCTTCTGATGCTCTATTTTGTTACATGTATTATTAGTATGTATTGGGCAGCTAAGTGGTACAGTGGATAGAATAAAGGGCCTGGAGTCAAGAAGACTCATCTTCCCCAGTTCCAGTCTGCCCTCAGACATTCACTAACTGTGTGGCCCTGGGCAAGTCACTTAACCCTGAGTTTCCTCATATGTAAAAATGAACTGGAGAAGGAAATGGCAAGTCACTCCAGTACCTGCCAAGAAAATCCTAAATACTGTCAGGAAGTCAGACACAATGGAAAAATGATTGAATGACAACAAAGCATATATTTAATATGAATGGTTCTGGATGATGATTAGCTGTGTTGGGATAATCACTCATTTCCCTGCAAGTGCCAATGATTCTAATGAGAATTGTCCTGTGTATTTGTAAATTTCAAAGTAGACCCTGTCTGATTTTACAGCGGATAGGACTGTAATTTTTTTTTTAATTCCAAGGAAGAAGGTAGTAACCCTAGTAACCCTTTCCCCTAATCCTTACTAATCTTGTAGTGTTACTACAGGAATTCAAAAGGCAGGTTCTTAAATGTCTTCCACTCCTCCAAAATTCACTTGCAGTCCCTGGTAAATCCTTTTCAAAAAGGTTCTATCTCTGGATTCACATGGACTGGATTTAGCCTAAGGAACCTAACTTCAACTATAAGAGATTGGGGCTTTTTCTCAGACTCTCTAACTCACTATACCCTTACATTCCAGGAAGAAAATCTCTTAAATAAACTTTAAATATAATTTATGGCTAGGATCTAATTGCATGAAAGAAAAAAAGAGAGACACAAGGAGACTTTTCCCTCTATTTTTAAAGTGTTCTTGGTTCACACTCCATTCATCTTTAACGTAGGACTCTCTTTCTCTCTCTCTCTTTCTGTCTCTCTCTCCCCTCTGTCTGCCTCTCTGTCTCTGTCTCTCTCTCTATCACACACATACAGAGACCTCTTCTATCATAGGGTCTGAGGGACCAACAAGGAGTCACTGGTCTCACATATCCTTTATCAGAAGGTGTAGGTCTTTTCCCTCCCACACATTTTCTATCGATAACTTCTACTATATACCCATTTTAAAAACCAGATTGCAGTTTATAATTTCTGGCTTATGTATGTATGTATGTATGTATGTATGTATGTATGTATGGGGTTAATTTTTAAAGTGTTTGCTGACTTGAATGTTTGCTTTTGTTGAAAGAAACTAAGTTTGTGGTCTAACCATAACAATAGTAATCTTCTAAAGCATTCCGACATGATGGAATGTGTGTTTTATTCCCCTCTGCTATTATATCCAAATGTCTTCACAATCATCAAGTGCCTGAGAGAGTTCTGGAATAGAAAGGCAAGTGGGAAATACTGAACTGTACAGATGAAAAGGAACTTTCCTTTGATCCTCTCCACTGTGCCAAGACACCTACCTGCCTCCTTTCCCCACTGTGCTGCCATTAATAGCATTAGACATAAGATCATAGATTTAGAGCTGGAAAATCCATAAGAAACCACCAAAACCAACCTTCTCATTTTACAAATGAGGAAACTGAGGTAAAAAGAATTTAGGTGATTTGTCCAGGTAGTACAGCTAGTAAAAATCAGAAGCAAGATTTAAGCCCATATGTTCCTGACTTCACATTCTACTAACTATGTGACTTTTCCTGTCAGTTTCACATCCAGATTAACCTCTGGGTAATTTTATCACTATTTCATTTCAAACTTCCACATAAAATGTGCCAGTCAGATTTGGAAAAAGTGTTTCCTCACTCAGAGGTCCCTATGCCAAAGAAATTATAGTTCCAGTCACCCCCATATCTTACTTTGTTGATAGAACTAGGTACTTCTGTTGTAAATAATTCATAAATTCTAATACTGACCTTATGAATGGTCCAATGCCATCCTGTCATTTTTATCCTAAAAGAACATACTAATCCCAGGGTAAAAAACGGTCTCCAAGCAAATGTAAAGGTTTTTGTTTTGTTTTGTTTTTCCAAGTAGGCTAGGTGATCCTGGGCAAGTCACTTAACTCTCTTTGCTTGTATTCCTGGTCTGTAAAATGAGCTAAAGAAGGAAATGGCAAACAACTCTAGTATCTTTGCCCATACAACCCCAAATGGGGTTGTAAAGAGCCAGACACAACTGAAACAAATTAACAACAAAGTAGAAGAGAGGAACTTAGAAACGTTTTATTTCCATTCAGAAATATCAGAGAAAAATAGTCTTCATTTCTTCATCTGACAATATGGAAATATTACTAAAATAATCATGACTCTAAACAAGACATATACAGAGAAAGAGAGAAACAGCACATCATAGTGACTTCATTTTATCTTTATCTCTTCCTCCTGCAACAAAACAACAAAATAATAAATACCAAACCAATTAACAGCTGTAGAAACTTATCTTATTTTCTCTCTAAGTAATTGTGGAAATCTTATAATTTTCTCTGAACTATTAGGAAGAACCAAACAGTTTCAAAATAATAATGAAGGGGAAAAAAAACCAAGAACACCAGAAATAACTCAAAAAATATATTCTGAGTTCATCTGATAGATTCCAGGATAATTTCTTTATAATGAGATTCAATTGATCTACTAGGTCCTCAGAGTCATAAGGAATTAGATATCTCTTTACATTTTGCACCCTGGGACTAATTTGGTTTCTGTGTTGATCATGTTGATCTACACATAATAGATTTAGAGGTAGAAGGGATTTGGCCCAATTCACTCATTTTACAGAAAGGCAAGGCAACTTTCCTAGCTTCCCACAACTATTTGGGGTAGAATTTGAATCCAGGTCTTGTTAAATTCGAGTCCACCATACCTCTAACCAATAAATGATAGTGTCTTGATGGCAACTAATGAACATTTGGGGAGGATCAACAGAAGTTTTCTCTTGTCTGACTCTTACTACCAAAGTTGAAATTACCTGAAATAGCTTAAGCTCCCAGAGCCTCTTGGGTTTTTGCGATCAATTTTGGACCCTGGAAAAAAAGAACAGAAATACATATGAAAAGGAATCATAGAAAGGAACAAGAGATTTTAGCAATAAGAAAAGGCTGAAAATTATTCCCTTTGAAGTACGCAGAGAGAGAATTATGTTTGTTTTTAGTTCATATGTTGAATGTAATGGGGGCAGGGACTATCTTACTTTATATTTATATCCTCACTACCTATTACAACACATGTTCCATAATAGGTGCCTACTGAATGTTTGTTGACAGGATAATTACAGAAAGCCCTAGAAAAAAGTATCAACTGATGTAAAATGAAGTGAGCACAACCAGGAGAGCACTCTACACAATAACAGCAATATTTATTGTATGATGAACAACTATGAATGACTTAGGTCTTTTCAGCAATATATGATCCAAGACAATTCCAAAGAGCTCATAAAAAAAATGCTATCCACATCCAGATAAAGACTTGATGGAATCTGAATGCGGATTGAAGCATACTTTTTTCATTTTATTTTCTTTATGGTTTTTTAATATGAGTCATCTTGTGGAAATGTTTTGCATGGTCATATGTACATAACCTAGATTAAATGGATTACTACCTCAGGGACTGGGGAAGGAAAAGGAGAAGAGAATTTGGAACTCAATTTTTTAGAAAATAAATGTTAAAAATTATTTTTATATTAAACTGGATAAAATATTATATTTTTAAATGGTTGTTGATTAATTGATGTACGGCTTAAAGTAACAAAAGACCTGAGTTCTAATCTCTACACTTGATGTTTAATACCTCAGAGAGCTCATTTCATCCCTTTGAGACTCTTTCTTTATTGTATGATGAACAACTATGAATGACTTTAGTATTTTCAATAATATGACTCCCTTTGACCTTCAGAATCAAATATGAAATCCTTTGTGGGAGTGCCGCTAGGTGGCTTGGTAGATTTGGAGCCAGCCCTAGAAATGGAAGGATCTGAGTTCAAATCTGGCTTCAGACACTGTCTAGCTATGTGACCCTGGGTAAATCACTTAAACCCCATTGCCTAGCCCTTACCGCTGTTCTGCCTTGGAACCAATAAATAGAATTGATTCCAAAGTGGAAGATAAGGGTTTTTTAAAAATCCTTTGGCATTTAAAGTCTTTCACAACCTGAGGCTTTCTTACCTTTTAAATGTTCTCCCATTTTACTCCTCTCCATGCACTCCATTTACACTGGCCTCCTAGAGCTATTTTGCACACATCACTCCATCTCTTGAGTCTTTACATGTCCCCATTCCTGGAATTCTCTTCCTGGTGCCATTCAGACTTAGCTTTAAATTCATCTTCACCAGGAGGCCTTTTTCTAGTTTCCCTAGCTTGTAGTTCCTTCCTTTTGATTATTGTATTTTCTGCCTGCATGTTTATTTCCATACTTTCTCCCTGCTTCAAATGTGAACTCCTTCAGGAGACATGATTTTTTTTTTTTTTTTTTGCCTTTTTGGTATCTCCAGCTGTTACCACAGTGCCTGGCAGATCACATCTGCTTAATAAATGACTGTTGGACTTTTTGATATAAAGCCCTCTGTTGTCTGTACAAGATGATTTAAACTTATATATTTATACCTCAGTTCATTTTTTTGTTCCAAACTATTCAAATCTCATTTAAAAACTGTGGCTTTTATTATAAAGGTTTTAAAAATAAATTGAATCAAAGTTCTCTTCCTTATCTTTTTAACATCAAGTTGTTTCCTATGAAATAAACAATTGATAATCTCCTTTAGTGGTTGATATAACACTTTTTTAAATACAAAAATGCTTTTTAAGGCTTTTAGCAAAAACTTATCCTTTAATATTTTAAAGATATACAATAAAAGCTCATTCATTGAATTTTGAAATTTTTTAAAATACAAGGATACTATAATCTTTTTATTGTTTGTTGTACATCTTGTTTTGTTTCACTGATCTACCTTTATATTTCTTAGCCAGTACTAGATAGTTCTGATAATTACTGCTTTTTAATACAATTTAAAATCTCATACTACTAGATCTCTTTCTCTTTTACATTTTTCATAATTCTTTGCTATTCTTAATCATTTGTTCTTCCAAATCAGTGGTTCCCAAACTTTTTTGTCCTACCACCCCCTTTCCAGAAAAAATGTTACTTAGCCCCCTGGAAATTAATTTTTTTTAATTTTAATAGTAATTAATAGGAAAGATAAATGCACCTGTGGCTATCACCGCTCCCCTGGATCGCTGAAGCACCCACAAGGGGGTGGTGGTGCCCACTTTGGGAATCATTGTTCCAAATGAATTTTGTTAATATTTTTTCTAGCTCAGTAAGATAAATTTTTCGCAATTTGTTTTGGATGGTATTGAATAAGTAGACTAGTTTAGGTAGTATTGTTACTAATTAATTCAAATCTAGCCTCAGACACCAGCTGTGTCTCCCTGGGCAAGTCACTTCATCCTGTTTGCCTCATTTTCTCCATCTGTAAAATGAACTGGAAAAGAAAATGGCAAAACACTCCAGTATCTCTGCTAAGAAAATACCAAATGGAGTAATGAAGAGTCAGATATGACAGAGATGACTGAACAACCTATTCAAGATGGTTTAATGACAGTTAATGAAATAGGATTAGAACTCATAAGAGAAAACTGAATTTGCTCTATGGATGTAAGAATCATCTGCATAGAGATGATCACTGAATCTGTGAAAACTGATTTCTAAGTGAGAGCCCAACACAGTTCTTTGTCTTACCCTATAGTGCCACATCCTTATCCAATTTCTAGCATTTACATGGTTCTCATTTCTTAGGGATAGTACTACAAGTTCTTGGGGCTTTCAATCTTGCTCCAATTCCTTTTAATCTACTAATTCCCACATGACTGGATGGGATAGCAAGTCTATGCTTTCAAAATAGTGATAACCAATGAATAGATCTGGTTGGGGATTATCTTGTTTTTATTAGCCAAGAAGAATGTATGTTGCATATCTGAATTGGGAATTTATCATCAGCACAAGTAGATATCTAAACAATGGTGGTGATTGTTGAACGATGAAAGTCCTAGAAGATATTCGACTGAATAGAACAACTTGAAAGAAGTGGCCATTGCCATTCCATTTTAGAACCCCCCCTTCTCTCTCTCTCTGTCTCTCTGTGTTTCTCTCTCTGTGTCTGTCTCTCTGTCTGTCTCTGTCTCTGTCTCTTTCTGTCTCTCTCTCTGTGTCTCTTTCTCTTTCTCTCCCTCCCTCCCTCCCTCTGTCTGTGTCTCCTTCTGCCCCTCTCTCTCTGTGTCCCTCTCTCTGTCTCTCTCTCTGTCTATCTCTCTCCCTCCCTCTGTCTCTGTCTGTCTCTGTCTCTCTCCCTCTCTGTGTCTCTGTGTCTCTCTGTTTCTCTCTGTCTCTTTCTGTCTCTGTCTGTCTCTGTCTGTCTGCCTCTCCCCCTTTCTCTCTTTCTCCTACTTCCTTTTTCCTGCATATTATGAAGGTGTCCATGTCTCCCTCATCCCTAAAAAATCCTTGCTTGTGGCCATCCTTGCTGGGCAGAGTGGTGGGTCATGTGAGAAATGGTCATCAGTGAGTGTAGAGAGAGGGAGGGGAGTGGCCCACGTCTGCTCACCTCCAGCTCTGCTGCCTGTGAGCCACCCACCTTACCCCATTTGCATTCCCATTGGCTGCTGGGCAGAGAGGTGAGGGAAAGGGGGAAGAGAGCAGCTCTCCTAAGTCCCTCTGCCTTCCTAGTAACAAAATGGGGGGGGGGGGGGGGAGCATATACCCAAAGAAAGTGCTCTGCATGTTTTGGCACACATGCTATAGGTTTGCCATCACAGATCTAGAACTTAAGAGAAAACTTCTCAGAAAATCTCATTGCCTTTTGCTGCCCCCTTTTGATGTGACAGGGAAAAGCATAAAGAGAAAAGTGGTTTTGCTTAATAGAAAGAGATGCAAAGTTTTCATTAGATGATGCCAAATCCTGATGAGTGAAGTGTAACTTTGTTTGCCTTGATCAAAAGGCTGACCTGAGATGTTTTGCTGGGAGTTCTGCTTACTATAATATGATTGGCTGGCAAAGGATGCTGATTCACTGGTTTCCAATTTAAAGGGCAAAGCTGAGGAGAACTTGAAGAGGGGAGAGGAGAAGAGAGGAGAGGAGAGGAGAGGAGAGGAGAGGAGAGGACCAGAAGATGGAGGAGGAAGAGGATGAGAAGAAGAGGAGGAAGAGGAAGGAAGGAAACAAGCAAGCAAGCAAGGAAGGAAGGAAGCAAGGAAGGAAAAGAAGAAAAGAGAAGAGAATTTTCCTACCTGGAGAATAATGAGGCATAGAAGCCAAGTAGTGAACAGAAAAATAGTTTCATATAGTGAAAATTCCCAAATGGACCATCAAAGCCTGTAGCTCAGAATTTACATCCAGCATGTGAATTTCCTTCTCTTATTCTCACCCCTACCAGGTTCCTATGAATGTGAGCTAATTCTCTTCCCTGGAAACTAAATGCTTTAGTGGGACAGTATGATACAAATTTCTGTGTGTAATGTACATATATATATATATAGTGTATAGATTGTATTATTCCTATATATATATATATATATATATATATATATATATATATATATCACACGAGACCCTGTGCTACTTTTTTTAAATTGCCTTATTGGTAAGTGTGTAAGTTGGTTGTGTGTAAGATGGAAAAATATCACCATCATAAGTGTCCAATTTGTATACAGAGTTACATGATGAGGGGCTGAATTGCAAGTGTTGAATAGGGGGAAATCCATTGTCCTTCAACAGAGTTAATCCTAGGATGCTGAGAGCATATGAGCATCCACAAGTGGTATTTATTCTTCTCTCAGTACCAATCCATACCACTGTGAAGGCATTTTGGAGTAATAGAGCCAGCCTGGGTGTGAACAGTTGTCCACACATCCTATGTGATGTGTATGAGAAACTACTATGAGGGCATAGACATGACAAGCATATTACATTTATATATTCTTTGCAAGATAACTTCCACTAAAAACAAAAAACAAAAACAAAGAATACTGACTCCTGTAATTGATCATTCAAAATCTAGTTCTTCTTATTAGTACCCAGGGGAAAATGGGTAGTCAGTAAGAAAGAAAATCACTAATTTTTGTTTTAATCAAAAATAAAATGAAGGGCATTAAAAAAAAACAAACACTTGATCTTCTGTCATGCCTCACTGTTCTGCAATCTTGCCTCTATTTTCATATCATACACCCTCATTCAGTCATGGAAAGGAAAAGAGAGCCAAATGTACCTCTTCTGCAAAACAGATATCCTGTTGTTTTCCTTTGCAACACTTCTCCAATAGGACCGTGAAATCTGTGGTGACTGTTTTTATTTGTTCCTCTGTTATGTGTGGCTTTTGTTTAACAAGATTAATCAGAAACCTATTACAGAAATAAACACACCAACATGTAGAAATTATTTCATTTTCTGAAACCATTCCTTCTGAAACCTGAAACTTGTGCACCATCAACTTTCTTCTACCCTTCTCTGACACTGGATCTTAAACCTGAATCAGTAACCTCAAGTCTGTCCAGATCAAGATTGCTCTAGGTACAAATACCACCTAGTAAACCACTTACTTGGCCAAATACTGACTACATCTGGCTGATTACTTATAAATGCCTACATTCTCTGGTCTTATTATGAACACCATCTTCCTGCTTTGGGAGGTAACACTTTTGGGAGATGGATGTCCTTATCCCCTTTCTTAGCTGAAATACCCTCTCCCTTCTTTGTCTCTACATTTTCTTATTCATGATAGACCACAGTTCAAGTCCAATTTCCTCAGTAAAGTCTTTCCAAATCATTCCAGTCCATTCCCAAAGAATTTATTCCCTCTATAACAGTGGTTCCCAAACTTTTTTGGCCTACTGCCCTTTCCAGAAAAAAATATTACTTAGCCCCCTGGAAATTAATTTTTTTTAAATTTTAATAGCAATTAATAGGAAAGATAAATGCACCTGTGGCCATCACTGCTCCCCTGGATCGCTGCAGCACCCACCAGGGGGTGGTAGCACCCACTTTGGGAATCACTGCTCTATAACTTCTTCAATCTGTTCTCCAACAGTGTCTGTTTTCAGACTAATGAGGAGAAGGGCATTGTTCATATCAGCCATATTGAGGAAAGCTAACTGGACTTTGAATCAACAAGTCTGGCTTTGCATTCTAGTCCTGACCTTACAAGCTGTTAACTTCATCAAATAGAGCCACTGTTCTTCTGTAAAATGGGGACAGTAATACCCAAACTATAACCATCAGTTTTACTATAGTCGGATCTATAGCATCTACTTCACAAGGGAGGTCTGAGGGATTCATTTTGCAAACCTTACAGAATGAAGGAGAACCTTACAGAATCATCTCAATATGAGCTATTACTATTGTAAGCTACCTTGTATTCTTATTTATTTTGTGTACAGAAGTTGTCTTCCCACCTAAGTCACCAAGGTAAAAAAAAACATTTCTGATGAATCTTAATATCCCCAGCATTTCGCATAAGACTTTCAAGGGTTCTATAAGTCATGGTGATGGTGTGGTCATCCCAGGATTAGGCTTTCTTACCTACATTACTGCCTTGTCACATCAAGACATTCCATTAGTCTTGTAGAAGAAGATAACTTTTAGACCCCTCCACCCCAACAACGACTGTAACCCAGAGTGAGAAACCCTATCACCCTTCTCTATACCTTATACTAGAATAGATGGATAATCTTTAGACTTGGAATAAAGTGAGCAGCAACATGAGTACCAGAAATCCTAGTTGACTGCTTTTCTCAACCCAAAAAATGGTGTCTGCCCAAGGATACTGTGAAGACGACTGGGCAAATACAAAAAAAGGATCTTTGGGAACTTTGGAGGACAAATGTTCCAATCACATGCACCACAATTCTAAGTGGTGATAAGGAAAGCCCATAAAGCTGATCTATACTTCAGCCCTTGTTGGATTTTTTTCCACATAAGCCCTCAGTAATTGCTTACTTTTGCTTCTTCTTCTGTAGCTCTTCCCCTTGAGCATGGCAAAGATCTTGACGGAAATTGAATTGGTCATCAGAGAATGGGGGAGGAACATATTTTTCATCCCTCACAAAGTTGCTGAAACAGGGTCTCCTATTGGCATAGGAAGAATCACAGCAATGACCCACACCATCATTTATAGGTTGGACTTCATGCCTTGCACATAACTGCCCAATAATAAGGTCAGCCTAGAAGAGAGAATGAGAGAAAAGGGAAAGATAAGAAAAGCAATAAAAGATTAGATATTGAATCACAAAAGTAATGCAGTAGTCTAGAATGTAGAGAATTTACACTTTCTACTTAATTTCTCAGAATTATACCCTATATGTGTAACATATTGGTGTGTATATGTGTATGTGTCATATAGCAATTTGTGTTTATGTTTTATTTGTTCTATAAAACTATAAGCTCCATGTATTTTATCTAAGTTTTAATCATTTCCAAGCTCTAGAGCAATGCTCTGTATACAGTGTTTAATTAATGTCTATTGAAATTGGATAAAATTCATTTAGTTTTTTTTATATAACCTCATGTCTTTCCATTTCATGATAATCGCTATTACTCCATATGTTTCAGAATTACCTTCATTTTAGTGGCAGATACATCATATGTGGTTATGCATTATGCCTTCAGATAATCATACTTTGTAAAATGAATTTCCAAAGAATAGAGAGGTAGAAATGATATAGTGAAAATGACCCTGGATTTAGGATCCACAGAGACCTGGGTTCAAATTCTACCTCCAACCCTCTCAAGATGTGTAAACATAAAGCTAGTTACTTAATCTCCTATCAAAGAGCTTCTTCAGGGGGCAGCTGGGTAGCTCAGTGGATTGAGAGCCAGGCCTAGAGACGGGAAGTCCTAGGTTCAAATCCGGCCTCAGACACTTCCCAGCTGTGTGACCCTGGGCAAGTCACTTGACCCCCATTGCCTACCCTTACCACTCTTCCACCTATAAGTCAATACACAGAAGTTAAGGGTTTAAAAAACAAAAAACAAAAAACAACAAAAAAAAAAATAAAGAGCTTCTTCACTTTGCGTCATGGGCCCTGTTTGGCAGTCTGGTCAGAATAATGTTAACCGAAGTAAATGCTAACTTTTAGCCAAAGGTTATTAAAAATAAGGGTATGTATCTTTTTTTCTTATCCATTCTCATTTTTCCTTTGAAATATCTCTAAGAACTCTTCAGGGGTCTATGGACTGAAGATTAAGAACTCCCATCCTAAAGAGTTTCCTTTTTCTGAGATGAGAATAATAGTTGGAAGAAAACTCACAGTTTTATTGTTTGGCTCAAATAATATCATGTATTCAAGCCAGACATATGTCCTTCATTACTATTAGATTTTTATATGTAAAATGGGCCCTGTTCTACAGGAAACAATAAGTCAAGGCTGTGCCTTCCTGTCCATAGGGATCTAAATTACCTTTTCCCATCACTTTGGGAAACCAGGGGACCACATTTTAGGATCAGAAAGAATTGCAGCCCCTGCCCATCTTTATTCAAGAGCTTTTGGGGTATTTTTTTGTTTGCAGTTGTTTCAATTGCTTCTGACTCTTCATGGCCTCATTTGGAGTTTTCTTGGCAAAGATAATGGGGTGATTTGCCCTTTTCTTTTCCAGCTCATTGTCAGATGAAGACTCTGAGGCAAACAGGGTAGAGTGGTTTCCCCAGGATCACATAGCTAGTAAATGTCTGAGGCTCGATGGTAGTAGCAAGAGAAAAACATTATATTAGGCACTGAAGCCCAGAAGGGAGAAAAAGAATATGAGGATAACTGAAAATCCAAGGGCCACTTTCTTGCAAGATAATCCAGGATTTCTATCAAATGTTATAATAAATACTTAGTGAACATTTTCAAAATGCATAATTTGTATGAACATATCTGTTAAAATGTATTAGTAATTTAAAAAAATAAAAGTTAAAAATAAACCAATAATAGATCATAAAATGAATATTCTGTTTGTCATTTTGTTAGACTACACTGTTGTTCCAGCACAGAGAACCTGTATATACATATTACTGCATTAGAGAAGGTCTAAAAGCAGATCCTCATGCAGAACACTCAGGGCAAAGACTGAGAAAGCTGACCTCTAATTCTGACCTTGTGCCTAATATGTGAGGCAACTTGGGCAGTTTTTCTGGTTTTATCATTTCTGGAAGCCATAAAATTCCCTAAATGAAAATTACACAGCTCTCTGCCTATTTCAAAGTAAGAAAACTAGAGCAGATATAATACAAGAATAATTAAATTAGCCACTTACTGCACCCTCTCCACAGGCCAGTTGTTTATCCTCACTGAGCTGGCAGCATAAAGATGCAGTGGCTGCCATTTTCTTGGTGTAGAAAATCAGCTCTTGAGGGGTCAGCTGAGGAGCTTTCTTGGTATAAGCAACAAGAAATCTGGAAAAAACATTTCCAGTGATTATTCTGATTAGTCATGGATGTTTATGTGACTTACTCTTTTGGAAAGATCTTCCAACTGACATGTGAACTATGGATCCAATTAATAATTACTATTCAATAAATATTTATTAAATGCCTACTATATGCCACATAATGTAATGGGGGGATAATATAAATATATATGTCAAGTTTAAAACATAGGAAATAATTAATAGAGAGAAGTTATTGTGGTTAAGAGGAATTGACAAAGGCTTCTTATCAATGATGGGATTTTATTTGGGATGTAGAGGAAGCCAGTGAAATGATTAGGTAGATTTGAACAGGTAGAGCATGGGAGACAGCCAGAAAAAATGTCCAGAGCTGAGAGGTGGGGAGGTTGATGGAACAGCCAAGAAGCCAGTGTCACTGTAGCAAACATTATGTGTCAGATAGTAAGGTGTAACAAGACTGGAAAGGTAGGAGGGGACTAGATTATGAAGGGCTTTGAATGCCAAAAAGAACATTTTGTATTTGATCCATAAGGATAATAGGGTTATAGGGATACGTTTATTCAATGAGTGACATGGTTAAACTTCTGCTTTAGGAAAATCACTTTGGTGACTGAATGGGGGATGATTGGAGTGAGGAGAGACTTTGAAGCAGGTAGACCAACCAATAGTCCAGGTGTGAGGTAATGAGAGCCTGAACCAGAGTTTCAGCAAAATTCAGAAGAAAATGGGGCACAGATGAGAAATATTACAGAAGAAAAAATAGAACTTGGTGTCAGTTTGGATATGTGGGATGAGAGTCACTGAGGAATTCAGGATGACTTCTAGAATGGAAGCCTGAAGAACTGAGAAGATGGAGGTGACCTCTATAAAAAAAGAGAAAGTAGGAGGGGGAGAATTTAGGGGGCAACATAATGTGTAATAAAGTTTGGGATGTGTTTAGTCTGAGATATCTATTGGACATCCAGTTTGAGATGTCTGAAAGGCATTTGGAAATTTGAGATTGGAGGTCAACAGATAAGTTGGGACAGGATCATCAGCTTAGATATGCTAATTAAATTCATTGGAGCTGATGAGATGGCTAATGAAAAAGTATAGATTGAGAAGAAAAGAGGACTTTGTGGGACACCTAAAGTTAGTGGCATGCTCTGAATGAGGCTCCAGCAAAGACTAAGAAGGGGCAATATGATAGGTAGGAGGAGAACCAGAAGAAGATAGAGAATAGTGTCCTGACAACCTAGAGAGAAGAGAATATTAAGGAGGAGAGAGTGATCAACAATGTCTATGTGGGGCAGTTGGATTGCTCAGTGAATTGAGAGCCAGGCCTAGAGATGGGAAATCCTGGGTTCAAATCTGGCCTCAGACACTTCCTAGCTGGAGCAAGTCACTTAATCCCCATTGCCTAGCCTTTACCACTCTTCTGCTTTAGAACCAATACACAGTACTGTGTACTATATGCCACATAATGTAATGGGGAAGATAACAAAAATATATATAAATTTTAAAATGTCTAAGGTTATAGAGTGGTCAAGGCAAACGAAGATAATAATGATAGTAATAAGAAGAAGAAAGTTGAGTTTTGTTTTGAAGCAGTTTGCTATTTCCTTCTTCAGATCATTTTATAGATGAGAAACTGAGGGAAACAAGGTTTAAGTGACTTGCCCAGGATCTCATAGTTACTAAGTGTTTGAGACCAAGTTTGAACCAAGGCTCACTGTGCCACCTAGCTGCCCTACATTTATCTAGTGCTTTACAAGTATTTGTCCTCACAACATCCCTGAGAGGAGGGGGACTAGAAAGGAATATCAAGATAATATCTATAATGTACTTAGCCCAGCACTGGTACATAGTAGATTCTTAATAAGTGTTTGTTCCCTTCCTTTCCTCTCCTCCTAAAAGGTAGACTGTAAAAAGATATGCAGAAGAAAAGGGGAACATTTTCATCCTCAACTATGGTTCCTGTTTTGGATCTTAGAGCTGATTCATGATTAATAAATTAAGTTTGACTTTCATCTCTCTTGTCCTGAAAAAGAGCTCCCAGAAATACATACACATTTTGCAAGTGATATTCTCCTAATTTCTGGAAGAGACCACAGCTCCGCTTGGCCAACGCTTGGCTGTCCTGAACATGTCTCTCTAATTCTTCTTCCTGAAAAGGTAGGAATTATCATAGAGATTATTTTTTCTCTTTAGACAGTCCACTTTTTGTACACCATCAAAACTATTCTGTACTACTAGGAAAATCACTTTAGGGATGGGGAGAGAGAGGGAGGCTGAATCTTGGATTTCATTAAACTCACTCAGCACTTTCTCATCAGATATAATAAAAATAGTATTTGTGAAGTGTCTACTACATGTTGGGCACTATATGCAACTTTACAATGGGAGTTTATGATATTATTATTTCCATTTTATAGTGGAGGAAATGGAGGCAGACAGAGGTTAAGTGTCTTGCCCAATGTCACACAGTAAGTGTCTGAGAATGGATTTGAATTCAGATTTTCCTGACTCCAAACCCATCGTTCTAACCATTGTGCTACCTATTTCTCTTATATAGCTGTCTAGGATCATAAAGAGCTGTTGAAAGGTTGTGGCTTGCCCAGGGTACCCAAGCCTTCTTTTGTGACATTATAGACTGTCTTGGGCAGCTATGTAGTATAGTGGATAAAATGCCAGGCCTAGATTGAGGAAGACTTATCTTCCTAAGTTCAAAGCTATCCTCAGACACTTAAATAGCTGTGTTATTGTGGACAAGTCACAATACTGTTTGCCTCAGTCTCCAACCCACTCTAGTATCTGCCAAGAAAATCCCCAGATGAGGTCATGAAGGATTGAACATAACTGAAAAACAATTGGACCACAGCAGAGACTGCATTAAAGTTTACATAGAACATATGAATTGAGCCTTACAATCCTCATAACTAGTTCTATAGGTAATGATCCCGTCTTATAGATGAGAAATCCAAGGTGAAGTGACTTGCCCAAGGTCACATAACTATTAAGAGGTCAAAGGAAGGATGCAAACTTAGTTCTCTCTAGATTCCAAATCCAGTCCTTTTTCCATTATTATACTATCCTACATGCTTATATCAGATGCTAAAGACTGAAAAGCAAATTAAAATATATGTAGATTATATTTAAACCTTAAGAATCAAAAACTTGTTTCCACAATACATCAGCCAGGCAATAAGCATTTATTAAATCCTTAGTATGCACCAGGTACTGTGCTAATTATTGTATTCATTATACACAACAATGTTGCTTTCCAAGGATTGAATG
The DNA here is from genome assembly GCF_016433145.1 of Gracilinanus agilis. NCBI lineage: Eukaryota > Metazoa > Chordata > Mammalia > Didelphimorphia > Didelphidae > Gracilinanus > Gracilinanus agilis. The sequence continues at coordinate 30,678,198 of NC_058135.1, forward strand.
CTTCAGCCTACACCAACTCAACTTAGCTTGGCAAGTATGCTTCAGAGAAGTTCAAAATTTAGAAAATTAACAGGAGAAAAATGGAACATGTAAGCCAAGCCACACCTGAGTAAACAGCCTCAGTAACTCCAATAGGTCAATACAAAAATAGTCAAAAGTCAATCCCTGCCCTCAAAGAGCTTATAATCTAATGGAATCATGAGGAACAATTTTGTGAATGTACCAAAATGTAGAATACCACACCTCTTTGTCCTGACACTCCAATGGATTCTCTGTTTTGGAGCATTTTTCCAAAGCCTCCTGGTATCCTTTTGCAACCCTCAAAATCACAGGGACAGCAAGATCCTGGTGACGTCTTGAGAATTCATACACAAATCTGAAATACCCAGAAAGGGGCATTAGCTTATAGATTTAAATTACAACTGTTTCCCAGAAAAGACCTCATAGGAAACTTAAGAACCCAACAACATACAAGAGAAGTACAATGATGTCCCCTGGAAACTGTTTATTGAGGAGTAGGTTAAGATCAGCCTTGAATAGCCTACTAATAAGCAATGATCAGCTTGGGATAGCCACTTAGACATGACCCGACACTGACTGTACTCTCAGAAATAAAAGGCATTCACATCAATCCAACAAGAGAAGGATAATTGACTTGTACATACATGATCCTTTCTAACTAATAAAAATATACTGTGTAGATGCCTTATCAGATAGAATAGTCTACAGGGCAGATGAACAGCCTCTTCTCACAAATGAATACCTCTTCCTTCCTCCAAAGCCCAGCTCAAATTCTATCACCTCCAGGAAGTCTTCCCTTACTTACATCATTATCATCACTAACAATTACATAGTTCTTCTAGGTTTGCAAGGCCTTAAGATATGATCTCATTTGATACTCATGACAAGCCTGTGAAGGAGGTGTTATTATTATACCCATTTTACAAATGAAGAGATAGAGACTAAAAAAGAGAAGCTGATTTGTCAAGAATCACACAAAGAATAATGATTCTAGGCAGAATTTGAATTTAGGTCTTCCTGACTTCAAGTCCAACACTATCCACCACATCATTTAATCATGCCCCAAATACTGCTCCAAAGTGGTTCTGCCTTTAACTCTTGCTGAGTCACTATCTTAGCATTTATCATTTATTGCTTTGTCAGATATCTTTTCAAGTATGCCCATCTTCTATTCCCATATAGATTGAGTGCTCCAAAGGCAAAGATCTTTAGTGCCTAGGATAGAGCTATAACACATTCCCAATTATTATTTCTTGATTAATTCCTTCATATATTTATAATTATTAATTTATTTAAATTTATTAAACTAAACAAGTTACATTTTTCTGTTCAAAGATATTTATCCATTATGTTTTATTCCTTGAACACAAGCTTTAGGATTCAGAAGTGTTGATTAAAACTGGCTTCCTGTTAGAAAAAGTATAACTTATAAATTCAAATATGTGTGGGAAACCAAAATGGTCTTTCAGATAGTCATTGCCCCTAATGATCTATGATCTAGCCCAGTGATGGGCAAACTATGGCCTGCGGGCCAGATACGGCCCCCTGAAATGTTCTATCTGGCTACAGGACATTATTCCTAATCTGACCAATACAATGAGTAGGATATAATACAATGAAACTTCAAAAGAGTTGCCTTAGAAACACACTGTCAGATGAGCATTTCCTTTCCTTTGGCCCCCTCTTTAAAAAGTTTGCCCATCACTGAATTCTAGGCAAATGCTTCAAGTTAAATAATCAACATTGGAAATCAAAGTTCTGTTTATAGAAGGAAAATTACTCCATAATGTTTGCTTTTTAAATATTTCTATATGTACATATTGTCTCCCTCCATATAATATGAACTCCCTGAGAGCAGAATCCATTTCATTTTTTACTTTGTATCCCTAATGGCTCGTATAATGCCTGGTACATAATAGATACTTCATAAATATTTTTGATTACTATATTTGCTAATTGTTCTTCCCCATTTCAGGATTTAATGACTTATTTTTAGCTATGGCACTGATACAGTCATTTATCATACTGGTACACTGTCAGCAAATGTTTGTCAAGAATAACTAGTAAGAAACTTGGCATCATGGGAGTGTCACTAAACTTGACATCTGAAAACATAGGTTCAAATCTCAACTTCACCACTTACTACATGATCTCACATAAACATCTGGTGTCTCTGAAATCTATCCCATCTATAAAAGTAGGATGGCCACATTTAAGTTATCTAGAACAACGAGTTTTTTTGATAAAAGTGATTTGTAAAAAAATTAAGAAATGTAAAATATTACTTTTTCTTTTCTTTTTAAACCCTTGCCTTCTATCTTAGAATTAAAACTGTGCATTGGTTTTAAGACAGAAGAGTAGTAAGGGCTTGGCAATATTACTTTTTCTTAATGTAAATTCTAGACTTTGTTCTTATGTACCAAATACATGAATGCCTACTGGTGTTGTAATACTGGGGAAGGGGCGCTAGATATTATCCCAATGTTTTTGTTATGAGAAATCAAATTAAAGTTTTACAACAAGAATCTGGTCCAACAGCTAGATTTACAGCAGAGTTCTTTCTGCTTATAAAATGTCTATAAATATATTGTGTTCTGCCTTTTGGATTTGCATTCCTCAGAGCCTAGCACTGTCTCTTAAGTACTTAATAAATATTTGAAGATTGATTGCTTGATTGATAGACAAGTTTGCAAGAACAACTATCTACTTCTGTTAGTCAGTAATGCTTATTCAGTACCTAAAAAATGTCAAAGTCCCTGCCTTCAAGGAGCTTATGGTCTAATTGAAGAGCTTTCAAACTATGTACCAAGTGCCCCCTGCTTCCATTGGGGTAAGAATTAATGATCCTTCATAAATTCCATAACTCCCTATCCACAAGAGAGAGAGAGCACCAAAAAAACATAATCTTCCTTTTGTCTCTGAGCTTCTGTCCAAATCCACTCAGACAAAATACATTCTAACAGCAGCCCCTGGTGCTTAACCCCAAAATTGCAGCCACCACTTTACCATTTCATTAAACATGAGAATGTTGAAGCTAGAAAAGTTTGATCATAGGATTTAGAGTTAAAAGTGGCCTTAGAAATCATCTGATCCAACTCTCTCATTTTATAAATTAGGAAACTTGAGATTGGAGGGTTGTAGTAACTTGGTGAGGGTCACACAAGTATTGTAAGTGACAAAAGGGAATTTAAAAAGTAATTCAATAGAAAAACACTAGCTTTTAAGACAACAAACCTGAGTTCCAATTCTCTCTTCATCGCTTTCTACTTGTATGGCCTTGGGTAAATCACCCAATATCTATTGGGCCACAGATTTTTTATGTATAAAATGAACAATTTGAGTGTGATTGTTTCTAAATTCCCATCTACCTCTAAATCCATAGTTCTATAAACCCAGATACTCTGACTCTAGATCCACAGGCCAAAATCATAGAATTCAAAGAGTTTAGAGAACAAAAGGATCTTAGAGATCATCTGGTACAACTCCCATCATTTTAAAAATAAGAGCAAACTGAGGCTTAGACAAAAGAGAGGACTTGACTCCCTTCTCAGCCCAGAACCAGGATCTCAGAGCCTTAAAGTACAGGTCAGGAAGCCAAGACTCACAGTAAAGCTAGTGAAGAAATTTCAGAGAGGCACACATGTTATCACCAACATTATTTGAGTTCTATCTCTAATTTTTCTAATACTTTATTGATTTTATTCTGCTAAAGGAGCATGACATAGCAAACAAACTGTTTTCCTGACTGACCCATTCCCAGGCATTCAGCTATATATCTAGAGATACCTCCCGGCTACTCTTCCACCTAAATTCATCCATTGCCTAGCTTCTTCTTCTGTGCCATCTCTATGTTCCCTCAAATCCCTTAACTTTTCAAATGCCCTTCCTTTGCTGGAAATGTGGTTCTTCTCTGACGACACCATGTTCCTTACAAGCCAGTCCATTTCTCTCACTACCCATACTCACAAGGCCAGGAGGAGAGGTAGGCAAGCTCCATACTTCCCACAGTCACTACCAAACCTCAATAGCTTTTCCTTTTTTGAGATTCATACAGTCCTCTCTTCCCATACTCCCCTTATGTTGGTTACTCTGAAGCTCAGTACCTTGTGTGACACTAAGTATAACCTCTTTGAAACAGTTTCCTTATCTCTAAAATCTAAATCTCTAAAAAAGAAATCTAAATCAAAGAATTATTTTAAGGATAAGGAGAATAGTCAGGGACCTCCTTGATTTGTATTTGCTAGAGTACAGATCTTTGGAGTATGTAGGGAGTTAAGCTTGTCTCTAGTGGGCCATTTACAATGGATCATGTCTATTTTGGCTCAGTGCTAAAAAAAAAATTGGATTTTTTAAGATGAAATAGCAGTTTCCTTATTGGTCATTTGGTCTCCATGATAGTAATATGATGTTCCTTGCTCAAAACCGATTGGCCATTGAATTAGGAAAACAGCCTACTCAGCAGCCTTTTTAAAAAAGTGATTCTACTCTGTGAAGATCTCTTTCTTTCCATCTGCTTCCCTCTGTGGAAGAGGGGATAACCCTCACCACTCCACCCCAAACAATTATGGTGGCTCCTTAGCAGCAGGCACTTGTGCGTTCTAGTTAAGACTGGATGCTTGATTAGCTTCCCTATTTTTATTTCTTTCCCTGAATCTAGCAGTTAAATAGTAATCCAGACATGACATCCCTAGTCTTAAAGACAACCTCTTCAGTTCCAGGTCAAGAATTCTGCATCAGTCAATCAAGGTTTACTTGAATCACAAAGATTTTTTTGCAATCACACTCACCTTGAATAAGGTGACCATTGACAAGAGAATTGATCTAAACTTTGGTTTGGCTTTGCCAAAAGACACAGACCTTGACAAAGTAGATCCTACGGTACACAGCTGAGATAAAGTTGAAAATGTTGATTCAACAATCTTAGGGTTTCATGTTCTAGATATCAACCTCTCAGGAGAGTACAATAGGAATTACTGTAGTGGTTTTATGTTTTAAAATCTTGTTGATGAGCCCTTGGAAATCTTCTGTTAAAAGAGGAAATAAATAATTGCCCTAGCCCTGATCTCTGTTGTGTATTTGCCAGAGGCCTATAAACTCCTCCTGAATGACAAAGTCGTGGGTTGGATCCTGGAACTGCACAGCAAATTCCAGGGAGGATGGAAACCCCTCACTCAGATACCCCTGTGTGACTCTTTATTGTGATCAATATCCCTATTCAGCCCCAGGGAAATACAGAAGAATAGTAAAGGCTCTTATTAGAGCTTTTACAGACCCCCTACAGACTCCTAGGAAATTCCCACCTTTACATGTATTAATACAGAAATTCTCCTAAAAGTAACTTCATAACAAACCAGCAATTAGTGAGTTAACCTCCAACAAAACTGTACCTGTATTTTCCATTCCCATACACAGAAGCTTACATAATGAGAAACCATAAACAATAAGCCTCCCTGCTGATCCCTGATTCAGTATGTTACAAGGGAAGTAGCCTTCTGTGCAAAGACCAGTACATCCTTGAATTGTTCTCCCTACCCCAAAGCCAAGGAGACAAGCCAAACATACCCTTGAAAAATATTGAAAGCTACTGGAGAATGAAAAGTTGTTAGTAACAAAGTTAATGTATGACTTAATCCATTATCTACAAGAAAAAAATGTATGTTGAATATGGAAATCCATGCCAACACATATGTAATCTTAAGAAAAGGGTATAAAAAATAAAGCCAGCCTGAGGCTGAAGTAGAACAGTCTTTGGGATACATGGTTGAAATGCAGACTGTATTCATTCGTCTTATCTGCCAACACTGTCACACCTCTTGATCTCCTGGACCAGCACAGAGCAGGCTGTCTGTATATGTTGAATATCTTTCTAGATTTGATCCCTTTTGAGAGGAGCATAGACATAAACCAAATCAAAGCTTAAATGATTTTTCCCCAGGTGTTCAGAGTAGAGATATATAGTGTCAGAAAAGACAAGAAAAAACCTAAATCCTCTCTTTAGAGGCCAGTCTCTCTAAATTTCATCTGTACATGAGTCTAGTTCTCAGTAGAAAAGGGAACTTGCCCCTAAGCATAGCAGTTCATCTCCTGTTAAGTGAGGAGAGCATCGTGCCAACCTTAAATTTTTCCTTTAGTGAAAAGTTATGTCTATCTTCAGGTCAATCAATCAAAAATTTATCAAATGCCTTCTATGCACCAGGCAGTAAGGACAGAAATACAAAAATAAGGTAATTCCTTACCTCAAGGGACTTATATTTTATAAGGGACAATAGCATGTACACATCTAAGTATACAAAAATATGTATCATAAAATACAGGATAATGGGATTAGCTACTGACTACTAAGAGAGGATGAGGAAAAGTTTCTTGTCACAGGTGAAGAAAAGGAAACGCATGCCAGGAATGGGAAATAGACTCTGTAAATGGGAGATAGTGTCTCTTATGAAGAACAACAGTGTTGGCTGGACCTAGTCCATTGCTTGTATTCAAGTACCATGATGCCTGTCCTTCAAGATCTTCAAATTAAACTTGACACATTAAAATGAACATACACGGATAAAGCATGCTACCTTGCCAGGAAAAGATCTTTTTCTTCTGAAGAATATAGGTTGAATTTTCTTTCTCCTAAAAATCTTCTCAGGTCAGGAGATAAACCTTCTGGTTGGTCATCATTTTCTGCATTAACTATACAATCACCCTGATCTCGTAAGGGCAATGAACAGCACTCTTGGATTTTACTTGATAAGACATCTTGTTGGGAACAGATGTAGGATATAATCTCATTCTACAAAAGATAAAATGACAACATCAGCTTTTACATTTTACTTGGCAACATCTATTCTCTATGTCAGTGTGAAGAGAGAGTCAGTGTGGTTAGTTGGCACTGCATTGGAAATAAGGAGACTTGGGTTATACTCTTGAAGTAAACAGGTGACTTGCTGCCCAGAAGAGCCCAGTTTAAATTCCATGTCCGAAATTTACTAAGCATGTGACCCTGGGCGAATCATTTAATATATTTATTTATTTGTTTAATTTTTTATTAAAATCCTTAACTTCCACCTTAGAATCAATACTGTGTATTGGCTCCAAGGCAGAAGAGTGGTAAGGGTAGGCAATGGGGGTCAAGTGACTTGCCCAGGATCACACAGCTGGGAAGTGTCTGAGGCCAGATTTGAACCTAGGACCTCCCGTCTCTAGATCTGGCTCTCAATCCACTGAGCTACCCAGCTGCCCCCTAAATTTTTTAACCTCAGTTTCTTCATCTACAAAATGGAGGTAATACTAGCACCTACTTCCTAGGATGATTGTGAGTATCAAATGAAATAATACAGGCAAAGCACTTTTGCAAACCTTTGCAGAAAGTCCCATATAGATACTACCTATAGAATAACTCTGGATTCCCATTTACTCATCTGTAAAATGAGAGCCAATCTAGTCTAGCTAACCTCAGTGATATTTTGCAGTGGTTCTAAATCAGTTTTGGTGTGCTCTCTCCTTTTCTCTTTCCTTCTTTTTGGTCCCCCTTCTATGCATTTTGTGCTATATCCTCTTCTTTCTCTTCTCTGGTGGTCAACTAACCCTTGCAAAAGTATTGGTTGATAACCTAAAGAGTGACCCCCCTCATATGACTATTTGTATTTCAATAAGATTATTATTAAGTATTAATGGTAATAATTAATAATAATAATAATAAAAGGTAATAAGAAAGTTAATATTAATAGTAATAATTAAATTAAGAAAGTTATTAAGTCCCAAAAAATAAAATCTCTAAATGTGAATTTTCAAGCATCTTATAAAAGGAAGAGAGAGTTTGGAAACTCTACCCATTAATTCCTTAGATTATAAATATTTACTCAATGCACTTCAACAGCCTCAGTAATCTCAAAATTTCAATGACAACAGCCATTCTTTGTCCATAGTATCAGAAAACTGCCATAGTCTATTTGAAGCTTTGCTCTAGCGGTATAGAAAAAGTTGCAGTGGTCTTCTTTGGCCACAAGAGTGCCCAGTGATGAGCACCCAAAGCAGGCTCAATAAATGAATATTTTTGGTTCATGTAAGAGAACTAAGCAAATTCAAATAACAAGAAAATGGCACTAATTTAAAATGGATATCTCTGGAGAAGAAATTTCAAACCTGGAAGATCACCTAACACTCAGAAGATATGAAGATAACCATTAGGATACATTCGCATAACTTGGAAAAAGTACAGAATTTTCCAAGATATGAGGTACACTTCTGAGTGAATAATAGAAAAATAAAACAATATTCTCTGCTCTACCCTTGGGCTTTACCCTCTGAAAGTGTCCCCTTTTCTGGAGGCCTATATCCCTGTATTTAGCTGGTTCATCCTAGTACCTCCATATTGAAGAGAACCAAGCCAATCATGTCTTCATTCTTCTCCAGGTTTCACTGAATTATCTCTACAATACCTTCCACAACAGGTAGCTTTGTTTCTTCCCCAACCCCTATGCCCTCCACTCTATATTTCAGCTTCCATTTAACACAGTTGATTCTCCTTCCATTAGAAGGTAAGTTCTTTAAACACAGTGAACGTCTTTCTTTCTATTTGTATTTATTTCCCCGGTGCAATGTGTCTCTGGTCAAGTCAATTGAACTTTTAATTAAGTAGTCCCCAGTGAAATAATCAGACTATTTTTTAATTAATCCTATTTAACTGATCCTAGTTGTTTGATTTTGTCTTGAAACTAAGTCATGATCCTTTGTCTCTGAACTTAGTTCAGAAATTCGGCTGACTTGTAATGACTTAAGTTTAGAAATCCAGTCCTCCTACTAATTACAATTCTATTCACGTGGTTCAGTGGCCTTCCAACAGTCCTTAACCTCAGCCTTTGACAAGTCATCAGTTGGTAGTTTATAAATGCAAAGTTTCCTCATAATGGGGAAATTGGGAATTTTCACATTTTCATCCATGGACAATGTAGCTACCTACCCTGTCCTGCAGACATTCCAGTACATTGCCTTTGCAACATTCTATGTGGGCATGGGCACCATCCAACACCAGATCCCGAATGACAGTAAAGTTAGCCTTGGGGAACTTTTGACTCATCTTAGTAAGTATTCTGTAAAGAAAGAAAATTGACAACAAAGAACATTCATTTCTCAGAATCTAATAGCATTTGCAGTTGAATATCTCCTAAGTAAAAAAATAAAATAAAATAAGATAAATCAAGATATCGTCTGTATCAAGTCTGGCCTCAGACACTTCCCAGCTGTGTGACCCTGGGCAAGTCACTTGACCCCCATTGCCTACCCTTACCACTCTTCTGCCTTGGAGTCAATATGCAGTATTGACTCCAAAACGGAAAGTAAGGATTTTTTTTAAAAAAAAAAGTAGTTATTGGGGATTGCGGAGGAGGAATTACACACACATTTTTTCCAAGACAATATTCTATTATTAAGGTGTAACTAGGACTTCCAACCAAGCCTAAAGCATTTTGCATGCTGCTGTCATATGGTAGATATGACTCTCCCGGATGGGTAATAGGAATTGATCTTGGTATCACATAAGGGGTAATATTGGATCTATAACTTTAGAGAAGAAATAAATGTGGTTCTGGGAACTCTTCAGGGAGATTCATAGGAAGACTTTTGGAGCTGTAGACATATACAGGGAGCCAGTTCCTCTGATTTCTAACTTGCCTCCCAAGAAACTTCACAGAGAGATTTTCAGATCTCTCTCTTAGATTGAGCTGAGATCTCAACTTCCATCTAAAGAGTCCATACATTCATTTGCATTGTCTGGTATAAATATCTATATTTGTTTCCATCAGTGGCATAGTTTGAATCCTGACTCTTAGCTGTGTGACCCTGTGAAAGTCATGTAACTTCTTTGTACCTCAATTTCCTCATATGTAAAATGGAGACAATAATAGCATCTACCTTACAGGATTGCTTATATATATGTACAACACTTTGCAAATCTTAAAGTTCTATAAAAATTTTAGCTAATATTATCATTATAAGATGAGTTTATTCTCTATTTGCAACTTTTTTGTGTGCCTGTCTTTTATGTAATCACCATTTAATAGGAAAGAGGAAGTGAGTGAGTATAATAAGCTTGGAGCTACTTTTCCCCCTAAGAGCAACCACACAAATATCCCCTCAACATATAACATTTGAGAGGTGAAATAGATATAAATTTAGCCTGATGTCTCCCTTGAAAATAGGAGGAGGAGAAAGCTCCTAGTTGTGGTCCTTTTCCTACTCTCCTCAAGGCAGAAATCATAATCTTCCTTGGAAAGGGGTGAGACAGATTCCAAAGTTTTCCATCTATGCTGCCCTTGAGCCACATTTAGACGACCCTTATGGACATCTTAAATGCACATACACTTATCTTCAGAGCTTTCTTATCAGCTTTAATCTCAAATTTGCTGATGACCCTACAGTCTTTTCTGATGTCCATATTATCTCCTATCATCATTACCTGGAATAAAAGGCCAATTGTTGCAGGTGACTAAAGACAACTGAGAAGATTTAAATCAAAAATGGCAGGTACAGGTTAGGAAGGGGAGAGGTAGAATAACCTTGTCTTCACTTGGAGGGAAAATTGCTTGGAGAGCTACTACATGCAAACAATAGCTTACTAAGCAAGTCTCATTTATTCTTCTCCAATCCAGCCCATACCCCAGATTTATCTTCTTCACTGGACAGATACCAATATATCAGTCTCCTCAATCTGGATTTAAATGACCTTTTCATTCTTATTTTATGTGACTTCCAAACTCCAATCTCTCTGCTGACCTTAGGTCTCACATCTCCAACTGCCTATTAGTTACCACCTCAAAATTGATGTCCTGTAGACATCTTAAACTCAATATATCTAAAACCAAACTCATTATCTTTTCCCCAAAACTCTCCCTGCCTCCAAACTTCCCTATTTCAGGGGAAATTCCCCTGAAATTCTCCTTCTTCCCCAGACTTGCAATCTGGATGTCATCCTTAACTCCTCAATTTCTCACCACCTCCCCATATCCAAACTCCTGTCAAGGCTTATAGATTTTACCTTTGTAAACAGAATACCTGCCTTTTCTACTCTGATACTGATACTACCACCACCCATCTACTCACATCTGTACTATTATTATGGCCTACTGGTTGGGTTTCCCTGCTACAAGTCTCTCCACTCAGCTGCCAAAATGATTTTCCTAAATTTCATTTCCAACCATTTCACATAAATTCCACTGACTCCCTCCTTAGTCTGAGAACAAATACTAAATCCTATTTGGCATTCATAACTCTTTGTAAGCAACATCCTTCCCATACACCTTCGAGTCTTATACGTGCTATTCTACCCTCACGTATTCTGTGATCCAGTGCACTGTATCCTTTGTTATTTCTTCTTGCATAAGACACATCACATCTCCCAACACTACATATTTTCGGTGGCTATCCTTCATGCAAGAAATGTTCTCCCTTCCTCATCACTACCTTCCTTAAAGTTCCAGCTAAACTCTTCATTTCTATAGTAAGCTCTTTCCGATTCCTCTTAATTCTAGTAGTTCCCCTGTACTCAATATTTCCTATTTATCTGGTATATAGCTTGCTTTGTATAGATTTGTTTGCAAACATGTCTCTATATCTCTATATCTTTATATCTCTATCTCTATCTATATATCCATATATATCTATATGTATGTATGTACATACATACATATAGATATATATAGCACTTTGGGAAGAGGAGGGAAAAGAAGGAAAAGGAAAAAGCATTTATCATGCACTTTCTATGTGTCAGCCATTGAGCTAAGTACTTTATAAATATTATCTCATTAGATCATCACAACAATCTTGGGAAATAGGTGCTATTTTTATCACTATATTCAAAGGATTAAGGGACACAGGGGTAAGTGACTAACCCAGGGTCACACAACTAATAACTGAAACCAAATTTGAACTGAGGTCTTCCTTACTCTAGATCTCCCATTCTATTCATTGTGCCACATAGCTGCCTCTGAGGATACAAACACAAAAAGAAACAGAACTTGCACTCAAGTAGCATATGTTCTAAAAGTATATACAAAATGTACATAAAATCATATTTGCAAGAAAATATTTGTAGTAGCCAGAGAGATGACTGAGGACCCATTTAGGCAATTGCATTCGATCTAGGCTTTGAAGGACAGGAGAGATTCTAAGAGGAAAAGATTAGGAAGAAGTACATCATAGCTGCAAAAGAATGGGGAGCTTTTTTATACTTGGTGAAGTATATTGGGTGAAGTTTTGGCAGGGATGGGGTTGCATTTGTAGTAACATATATGAGAAACAGCAAGAAGGCTAGTCTGGCAGGACCAAGAAGATCTCAAGGGGAATTTATATATAACTTAGAGCATCTGAAGAGTAACCAAGAGGGTGATCTCAGACAATTTTCTGTAAGCTCTCTAGGCCTGGGTTTCCTAATTTGTAAAATGAAAGGAATGATTCTAGACAAATGAAGCCAGTTCCTAGAAAATGTGACAACCACAAGGTCACTCTTTCAACATGCAGTCAGTGAAGAATCCATTCTTTCTTATCCAAAACCAGAAGCTAGAAACTTACATGGCTTTAAAAGACCGTTCTCCAAACTTCCTCAGAACATCACATACATGTTGGCTGATCAAATTTTTTTCTCTTAAGTCTTTTGTGACTGGTGCTGCCTAGATTAAAGGACACAAGATGTCAAAGGAATATACTTTCAAGAGCAATAATAACGAGCAAACAAGAATTTACTCTTTAAAATATGGCATTCCATGTAGAAAGATAGCTGGTGTGAATGTTTTGTAAAAAAATTAAAACACTAATATCATAGCGATGTATCATGGCACAGTGGAGAAAGAGGGGACAACTAAATGACTCAGTGGAGAGTTCAGAAGCTCCAAGTTCAAATCCAATCTCAAACATTTACTAGCTCTGAGGCAAGTCACTTAACCTCTGTTTCCTCATCCTTCAAATGGAGATAACAATAGTGTCTATTTCACAGGGTTATTATGAAGATCAAATAAAATAATATGTATAAAGTGCTTTGCAAACTTTCAAGTGGTAAATAAAATTAGTTCCACTCCCAATATAATCCAGCTCTAGAGTCAGAGGACATTGATTAGAATCCCTTTAGGTTTTCATTACTTATCAATAAAAATTGGGGTTTGGATCAGACCTTCTCTAAGTCCCTCCCAGCTCCAAGTTCCAACAATAAACTGGGTACTTTTAAGTTAATCACCCTGTTGTTATTCAGTCATTTTAGCCATGTTCAATTATTCATGACTCCTCTTGGTATAATTGGTATATTAGTATCTTGGCAAAGATACTAGAGTGGTGTGCCATTTATTTCTCCAACTTACTTTATAGATAAGGAAACTGAGGCAAACAGGATTAAATAATTTGCCCAATATGTGTCTAAGGCTGGATGTGAACTCATGAAAAGTGGTCTTCCCTTACTTATCCACTGTACCACTTAGTTGCCCTAAGCCAATGACCTATATTTAATATCAAAATCCATTCTAGAATGCTCATGAGGATAAGACCAATCCTTTAAAAAGTGCTTCTGATCATGATACATATCCCCAGTGGAAAAAACTTTTATTTCAGGCCCAGTCTATCTCATTCTGATAAACTTTCCATGCCCCAGCTATGATCCTTCTTTCTGCATAAGACCCACTCCCCTCTGGACTATTTCCTTTCTCAAATCCACAGCTGATTGCTATCTCCCTGCTTTTGATAGAAGGTCTAAGATAGATGTTATTGTTATCCCCATTTTACAGTTGAGGAAACTGAGGCAGAGAGCAGTTACATGAGTTACGCAGGATCACACAATTACTAAGTATCTGAGTCTATTTGAACTCAACACTGACTCCAGACCCAGAACTTGATCCACTGTGTCATCTATCCCCTCCTTATTTTACAAATGGGGAGCCTCCGAGGCCCAAAATGTTGGAAACATCTTTAAGACAAATCAAATCCAGCAATGACTTCCATATTTGTCTAGTAAGAATACCTTAAATCCCCTTTTTACATACTGAAGATGAGCGAGACATTGTCTGACACTCGCTCCCAGGGAGCATCAGAACACTAATACCAAGGTAGAGAAAGAATGGTACAGATAGGGTCTGAGCTATTTAATATATGACCAAACACTGCAATCCATGAACACTCTTGGGTTATCTCTAATTCCTGCCTTTGTTCATTACTCTTGTGCTTTTATGCTCTCTCGGTGTCTCACTATATCTCTCTGTATCTGTCTCTATCTTTGTTTCTCTCCCTATCTTTCTCTCCCAGTCTCTTTTTTTCTCTGTCTCTGCCTCTCTCTTCCTTTCTCTGTTTCTCTCCTTTCTTTCCTTAACACTCTCTTTCCTTTTCTTTTTCCCTCTTCTCTCAGGCTCCATTTCCCTTCTTTCCTGTTTCTTACTTATCTCTTCCACTTTCCCTAAATTCTCAAACTCTGGCTTTTAGTGAAAAAAAGATCTGCATACAGAACAAAACATGACCCCTAAAGATGTATGGATGATTCAAAAGAAGTATTTAATTTTATCTTCAAACTTCTCTTTGATAAATATCAAGCTGGAGCCATTCATCAATCACCATATTGAACATAATGTAGACATAAAGAAAATAATACCTGCTTATGGAAGCATTCGACTGCATTTTCAGCTTGGCAACAAGTGAAAATTATCTTGTCATATCGGGCAGCCAAAGAAAGAATGGTAGGTGCATAGAGAAAACGGTGCCTTCTGGTTATTTCATAGATATATCTGTAATCAAGCACACACAGGGATGAGATTTGCAATCACATATGAAAGGGACAAGAGATTTCTAGCCAATTCTGGGGGTTGGGGGGAGGGGGCAGGTTAAAGATCCTGATCCAGAAATATAGATAATTTCAACTTTAATGACTATCAAAGAGCAAAGGAAGGAACAAATTTATTTTCTCTATTGATCTCACTGGTAAGTTTATGTTCCCTAATTTTTTTAATAAAGGTAAAATAATGTAAAAATTAAAATGATATATCTCATTCCTTCAGTAAATATTAAACATTTGTTGTTTGTACTATACTGTGCTAAGGTTATAGAATTCACAGTCTAGTGGGCAAGGAAGGAAATAAAACACTAATATAGAAAACTAACACATAATGGGCAGCTAGGTGGTACAAGGGCCTGAAATAAAGAAGATATGAGTTCAAATCCAGCTCTAGACACTTACTAGCTGTGTGACTCTGGGCAAGTCATTCAAGCCCTGTTTGCCTCAATTCTTCATCTGTAAAATGGAGAGACCCTAGAGAAAGCAATGGCAAACCAATCTAGTATCTTTGCCAAGAAAGAACCATGGACAAAGTCCATAGGGTCACATAGGGTTCTGACTTAATGAACAACAGCAACAATAAATAATAGTAGCCAACCAATAAAAAAGAGGCATGGAAAATTAAGTTCTACATGAACCCTGAGTAGGAAGGAAGATTGTTACTAACTAGATCATTCCCTTTAGGAAGGTCTTTTAGAACAAAGACTCAGAAATCAGGGACAAGTTTCATGGCTCACCAACTTTAGGCTGATAAGGAAATAAAGAGTTGAATTGGCATATTCAGTACAGGATATAATTATCCAGCCTGACTGGCAATAGAGCTCTCTGGGGATGGGAAGCAGGCATGAATTCAGAGCACAGCCTGAAGGACACCACCTGGAGCACTTAATCCAAGAATTTTTAACCTGAGGTCCATGAACTTGTTTTTTGTTTTATAGATAGTGAGTTAGCTAAGGGGTTCAATATAATTTACTTTCTCTGTTATCTACCCTGTTATCTTATTTTATCCATTTAAAAGTGATTCTGAAAAGAGGTCCATAGGATTTACCAGATTACTAAAGGAGTTCATGATGAAAAAAAAAAAAGGTTAAGAGGGGCAGCTAGGTGGCTTAGTGGATTGAGATCCAAACCTAGAAATGGGAAATCCTAGATTCAAATCTAGCCTCAGACATTTCTTAGCTGAGTGACCCTGGGCAAGTCATTTAACTCCCATTGCATGGCCCTTATCACTCTTCAGCCTTGGAACCAATACACAGGATTGAGTCTAAGATGGAAGGTAAAGAAAGGTTAAGAATCTCTGACTTACACTGAAGTAAAAAATAGCTATAGTGAGGAGTTCATAGAATGTGAGCTCCTTGGAGTTAAGAACTGGATTACGTTTCTTCTCATATCTCCAACCCTTAATCCAATAATTTGCACATAGTTAATAAACATTCCATTCATTCATTTATAGCATAGGAAACTTCTTGGAGCAATGTGGACATGCCAGAGAATAGCCAGGACAGGAGGGATGAGCAGTTGGGTGTTAGGGAGAGATTAGTCTCGATGGGAGTGAGAGAGCATTGGGTTAAAGTGAGAGTTATCTAAAACTAGAAGAGAAAGAAAGTCTCAGAAGGTGGTTGTGCCATAGTGTATGGTGTCCAGTAGGAGGAGGAGGTACCCAACAACCATCTATATCAATTAAGTCCTTGGTTTATGCTGCTCCAGCTCCCAGGTACAACCTACAATGGAATTGGGGGAGGGGAGGCCAAGTCACAATGCTGGCTATAGTTGGACTAAGCCTGATGCCACCTATCTAAATGCACAAACCAGGAGCTGGTCTTGTATTTGGGTCAACCACACACCAAGATATTTTTCCATTCTTATCTTGTCTCCATTCTTAATGGTTCAACACTACTGTCTAAACTGGAGTACTTGCCATTCACCAACCATGTCACCTTCAATTCAGACTGAACCTTCTGCCTGAAATACCATTTCTCTGCCTAACATGACACTCTTGCCAATGAAGCCCAGCCTGCTGAATTCCTACCTTCCCCCTCTAGCCTTGGCTCCAAAGTTCTCCAGGAATCCCTCTCTCCTTCCTCACCTTTACTTTTTAGAAGCTGTAGCTTCCTTTGAGGCTTATCTCAAGTATTACCTCTTCTCTGAAGCCTTTCTTATCTCCTCTCTCTATTCCTATGTGTATATATATATGTAAATCTATATGTGTATATATGGATAAGTACATCTAGATATATAGATGTTACTGTTGTTCAGTTGTTTTCAGTCATGTCCAACTCTTTGTGGCCCTATTTGGGGCTTTTGTAGCAAAGCTATTTCCTTCTCCAGCTCACTTTATAGATGAGGCTAAGTGTTAAGGGATCTGCCCAGGGATACCAAGGTAGCTAAATGTCTGAGACCAGATTTAAACTCAGGAAGACTCATCCTCCTGAGCCTAGGCCTAGCACTCTCTCCACTGAACCACCTTGTGTGTATGTATATACAACACATACACATATATGGATATTTAAATATGCACGTTTAACATCTTTAGTTATCAATGAACGTGTTGCTTGTCTCTTGTCCCCCTTACTTAGAATGTAAGCCCCTTGAAGGCAGAGACTATTTTGGTTTTGTTTTTCTTGTGTCCCCAGTACCTGGCTCATCCTATAGCAAGTGTAATAAAAGTCTATCAAATCAAATACAATGAAATCAAAGGTCTCCAACCAGAAGCAATCTCTTTTTCCTTTGAATTTCCAGGCATCTGTGAAATTTAGTATTACAATTAATGAAATCCAATTTATCCTCCCTACTCTTGTGGAAGGACAAAGAGTCTGACTTGATTTTTTACATCCATTAATGCCCTGCCACCTATAGCTCCTTTTATGAAGAGAATCAGTAAATAGTCATTGAATGTACAAATTTAATAAATTGACATTTCTTCACCTTCTACCATAAGCATTTCCTCATCTACCTTAATTCAAATAACTTCCCTCTGTTGATTATCTCTAATTTATCATATCTCTGTGTGTGTGTACATATTGTTTGTATTAAATTGTTTGCATGTTGTCTCATCCATTCAATGGTGATCTCTTTAAGAACAAGCAATTACTCTTTTTTGTATCCTCAATTCTTAGCACAGTGCCTGAAATATAGTAGGAGCTTAATAAATTCTTGTTGACAGTCTGACAATTCACTGGCCCCAGAAGGCAAATGTAATAGTACTGCATGACTAGCACTTCATTTCTTTATATTTTTCCATTTGTGGGCAATTTTGTGAACACAATTGCTGATGCATGATTTGATCCTTAAAGAATAGAATTGAGAGCTCATTCTTGAGAACAGATGGTTGTGTTTAACCCCAGTACCTCAGACAGTGCCTGGCATACAGCTGACTCTTCCTGAATAAGTGCCTGAATTGATTTTATGGCATCTTAATATTTGGTGCTTAAGAATAAGAGAATAGAACTAAGGATTCACAGTTAAGCTCACCTTTTCATGTGCCTTAGAACTTGCAAGGGCTTTCTTCATTTGATCTTCACACTAATTGTGGGAAGTTTCTCACATAAGACACTCTATTTCAGGGACTTTCTCTGTTCTCAGTTCAGGGACTTTCTCTGGAGATCTGCCATACCTGCATCTCTCTTCTTCCTTATTTCCCTCTGCTGGCTTCCCAGATTCCTTCAAATCTCAGGAAAAACTTCATCTTCAAGATGTCTTTTCAAGTTCTCCTTAATCTAATGCTTTTCTTCTGAGGTTATCCTCTTTGCACATAATTGTTTGTAAGTTGTCTCCCATTAGACTGGGAGCTTCTTGAGAGTTTTTGTTGTGGTTTGTTTTGTTTCAATTTGCTTTTTGCTTTTAATTTTCTTTGTGTTCTCAGTGCTTATGACTATGTTAGGAACATTGTACCTAATGCTGACTTGATATAGCCCCTTTTTAGAAATTAGAAAACTGAGCTTCAGAGAGGTTACCCAACCTATACAGAGTCACTTAGCAAATAAATACTGAGGCCAAAATAAAATTGGATCTTCCTAACTACAAGCTACATTTGCCCCTCTCATGAAATAGCCTACCCTAATATTCTGACAGCAGGAATGTTGTGCAAAAGCTGACAAAATGCAGAACCATCATAATATTCTATACCGTGAGATGACTTGCTTACTGCTGCCTTCACTTGGAGCAATTATTTCACTTTGAAATAATTTGAGGTAAGTCCTAAGTGCTAAGCCCAGCATTTTTGTCTTCTCCAGAGAACTTATCAGCATCTCTGTAAATGACCAAACCTGCTTTCTCACCTGTTCATGAAAGTTGCTGGATTCTCTTGATGTGCTTTGCAGCTCTGGACAGGTTCTGGAACTTGGAATTCTGGAATGGATGCTGCAGTAGCTCTCCTTTTGTGAGCCAGCAAACACTCTAATCTGTTGCTTCCAACTACACTGCAGCAGTCAGCAAGCCCGTGCTTGTCTGAGATGTCTTTATCATGACAGATTTCTTCCAACAAAGCAGATAGCTTATACAAACGAAGGGAAACAGACAAAGAAGCCACTTTAATTTGGAAATTCTACAAATCTCACTAAAACGTATATCATATCCCCTGCCCCTTCAACCAAGTAAGTCTAGGAAAATATCTTGAGAAAAGAATGTTGCATGGGCATTCCAATCTGTTGATTTCCTCTCTCATTCTTCAGGCACAGGTAGCTCTGAATTCAGGGAGCCTAGGTGAGGAAGTAGGGGATGGTCAATCGGTTCTGGAGCTACCACCTCAGTGCTGCTACACAGGCTCCTGAATCAGCTTGTGCCTGGGGACCAAGGAGTGATGCAGTATTCCACATCAAAGAGGTCAGTTGCTTTCAAAAGTGAAAGAATTCCAACCTGAAGGTGGTGGCAAGTAACAGGGATTTAGAAAGAGTAAATGCCTTTTATCAAAGCTAAAAAATAGGGGGCAGCTGGATGGCTCAGTGGATCAAGAGCCAGGCCCAGAGATGGGGGGTTCTAAGTTCAAATTTGGCCTCAGATACTTCCTAGCTGTGTGATCCTGGACAAATCACTTCACCCTAGTCACTTCAGTTTCCTTACATTTGAAAAATGAACTGTAGAAAGAAATGGCAGACCAACTCAGTATCTTTGCCAAGAAAACTACAAATGGGTCTCCAAAGAGTCAGATATTACCAACTGACAAAACAATGACCAAAACCCAGTTTTGGGGGCAGCTGAGTGGCTCAGTGGATTGAGAGCTAAACCTAGAGATGGTAGTTCCTGGATGTAAATATGGCCTCAGACACTTTCTAGCTGTGTTACCCTGGGCAAGTCATGGAAGCCCCATTGCCTACTCCTTCCTACTCATCTGCCTTGGAACCAATATATATTATTTATTCTAAGACAGAAGGTAAAAGTTTAAAAATCAATCAAAAAAGGAAAAAGAAAAGATATATGACTATCTCCCTCCTTTCTTTGCAGAGATGGGGAAGTACGGGTATGGAATGTTGTGTATATCATAGATCTCTTGGCAGGTTTTGCTGAACTATTTTTCCTCTCCTCTTTCTTTTTTTTTTTTTATTAACAAGCATGTTTTATTAGGTAGGACAGGGGTATATTTGAAAATGAAAGTGACATAAAAATTAAAGATGCCGATAAAAAATTTAAGTGAAATGTTACTCCAGAAAAATAAAATATTAGAGATTAATATTGAAGCTTTGGTCCCCATAACAGCTATGATATTTTTAAACCTTTATCTTCTGACTTAGAATTGATACTATATTGATTCTAAGACAGAAGGGTGGTAAGGGCTAGGCTAGTGAGGTTAAGTGACTTGCCTAGGGTCACACAGCTAGAAGGTATGTAATATAACAGTTATGATTCACAAGGGCTAACCTGAATATGGAGACAGAACAACAGGCAATTACCAAAGATCATAGAATTATACCATGACAAGAACCTTTGAGCTCATCTAAGTCAACCTCTTCATTTTCCCTGTGATGAAACTGAGGCACAAAGAAGCAATGAGATTTTCCAAGTTCACAAAGATAAATAGGATGTGAAACTTCTGACTCACTCCCTTCTAGTGTCACAGTCTCACAAATGCCTATTAATATTACCTCAAAGGTCACCTTGTTCAAAATGATCTTAACGTCTGATGAAAAACTAAAGACTTTTCACTAGACTTGAGACTAAAGAGGAAAATAAGAGATACAGAAAGCAGTTCTTTTCTTGCTAGGAAAAATGGAGGTACTTGGCATTTTTCTATCCTACTTTATGCAGCAGGCACTGTGAGTCATACCCACCTGCTTTTCTAGATGTTCTTTTGACTTCTCTTTGGCTCCAAGTTTCTCAAAATCAGCCAAAAAATCTTTAACTAGTTTGTCTACTTCCTCATAAGTGGCTTCTGGAATGAACTGGACAAAAAATATGGTGGCACTGAAACAAACAAAAACAAAAGCAAAAAAAAAAAAAACATATGGTTGATTTAAAAGGCAAAAAGGCAAAAGAATAAAGCTTATGTTTTCCCAAGATACCTGACTTTCTAATGGTCTGCAAACCTACCCAATTCGATTACTTCAGATGAATCAGGATCTAGGACTCCAAATAAAACTTCAGAAACCTCACTCTCCTTACCCCCCCCCCCCAACTAGCCTTTTGCTAAAATACAAAAATGAACAGATAATACAGTGAACATTTGTTTCTCCTTTGTACCTCATTTGCCCCCCACCCTGAAAAGCAAGATTCCCTCTGCCTTTGGCTCACTTGGCCTTTGAAATGCAATCATTAGCAATGTCTATCTCTAGTAGGAACAAATTCAATCCTTCAAAAGAATGCTTTGTTCAATACCAGGTAGACATTGTGATAAAAGTGTAGAGCATTAATTGGCTTAAGAAAAGCTCTGAAAAATGTAGAAAATAATTGGAATGTGCCTCCCCCAAAATGGGGACCAACAACCCAAAGGGCAATTTATTAATCCCAAGTGATAGGAAGTGGTATCCTATTTCCTTTGAAAACTACTTCTGCCTTAATTGTTCACCTTACAAGTCACAGTTGATTAGATACTCAATGGTCCTGAATTTTTAAAATTAAATTATAATAATCTATAAAACAAAGCATTGCACAGGTCATTGAGTCTATTCAAGGGTGCATTTGATTTAAGTTTCAAGAAGTCTTGTATGTGATGTCAGAAGCAAGAACTAACAAGTCACCCTTTCTATAATCATTTCATCTGAAGCTCAGTAATAAATTCTTTGAGGGTGGGCATTGATAAAAGTGATATTATTCAATATACTTTAAACTTTACTTTCTAAATCTCTATGGTTTGCAAACTAATCAAACTATATGTCTCAAAAATCTCAATTAAGTTTTTGGCTTTAAGAAACACAAAGTAACATAATTTAGTAAGCTTTAATAAATTGAAACTGCACCAAGACTTTTGGGACGTCCTATATATTGATAATTCATAGGCATATTACAACTAAATTCATATAAACAAAACTCACATGTCACTCAAGTTTGTTTCTGTTAAGCTCTGGGGAGAATTTGATGTTGAACCTGGAAAACAAGATTTAATTGAAGTTGTGACAAATGACATTTTAGGTATCACATTGCACCCAGGAAAACAATTAGCTATAGACAAAGGTGCTGATTTGTAGATTATAAAAAGTTAGCACTCATCCAATCTAAACCCTCTCATTTTATAAATGAAGGCACTTGAGCCTAGAAACATTAAAGAACTGGCCCAAGGACATATGACAAATTAGTGGAAGGGTGGAGTCTTGAAGCGAGGTCCCCTCCACTCCTGTCCCATGTCCTTTCCACCCTGCTAAGCTATCTTGATGTCCACGCAGAATGGACATTCAATTTCAGGCTCCATTTTGGATATGAAAATCTCACCCAGTTCACAAACTCTTTGAGGAAAAGGTGATGATAAACTGAGAGGTGGAAAGGACTTTGGGGGTCATTTAACAAAGGAGAAAACCAACACCCAAAGAGTTTCTTACTTGATTAATGTTGTAGTTAGAGGCATAGCAAAGAGACAGTTGGGTTCAAATCCCACACTGGCCACTTAATACTTGTGGCCTCTGGTTAAAATCTCGTACCCCAGTTTCTTCATCTATTAGATGAATAGAGATCTCTGAGCTTCCTTTCAGATCTAGATTCATTTTGATATGAAGTTAATGAGTGACAGAGCTGAGAGTTAAACTGAAGTCCTAGCTACAGAGCTTTTCCTACCACAGGTAAAAGCCATATCTTTTGATGCTGGGCAAATCCTACTTCTGCTACCCTTACACAGTTTACTGTTAATACCCACAGGGAATAGTCAGACCCCTTGCAAAGGAGTAAGACAATGGTGTTGGCTAGGCAGGAGTCATATCACTTCCCTAGGGGGTCTTCTGCCTTTCTTTTGGGGCTCCTTTCTAGTTTGTTTTTTTTTTAGTTTTTTTTTTTTTACACTCTTAACTTTGGTGTATTGGCTCCTTGGTAGAAGAGTGGTAAGGGTGGGCAATGGGGGTCAAGTGACTTGCCCAGGGTCACACAGCTGGGAAGTGTCTGAGGCTGGTTTTGAACCTAGGACCTCCCATCTCTAGGCCTGACTCTCAATCCACTGAGCTACCCAGCTGCCCCCGTTTCTAGTTTTCCCTTCTCTTTTCTCCTTCTGCCATTTCCCCTACCCAAACACACACACACACACAGTTTAAACTCTCAATTTTCCTATATTTAGCTAGAGAATTTCATCTACCACTAAGAAATGTATTTAGAAATCCACGGTTTTCATCCATAAGAAGGATCTGAGGATGAGAAAACCTTCTAGGACTCTTTAAATAAGTCATGGTCTCTGGGGCTTTTCAAAGACATGCAAATTTGCTTAAATGAGGACAAGGCTATTAGAAACATTCAAGCAGAAATCTGTCAAGGAAAGAATACGGTCAAAGTATTATTGTTCTAAATTATCCCAAGTCCCTTACACAGAAAAGGAAGTATACAGAAAATATTTGTTGAATCAAATCATGTGCAGGCTAAGATTGGATAGTAATAACAGTACCTGTGAGATAGTTTAAATTACATGGATCTTTCTTGGGTAAATTTCTTTTTATTACTCAAGGCTAATTCTGCTGGAAAAAAAATATATATATATAGTCAAACATACAAAAAAATATGGTAGCTCACCTATTTCCAAGGCACTTGTGTGAAGTAGTTTTGATTCAGCAAAACCTAATAAGAGCAACAAGAAAATAGAAGCTTCCCACTTCATGATGTCAATTGTTCTTCCTGGAGGACTTACTGCTTCATGTTGAAAGTCAATCTGAAATCCTTTTATACTCTTCAGAAGTGATGCCTGTTACTTATTAACGATTTGTTAATCTAGACTTCATTTTTTTCTTAGCCTGTTGGTTGAAAATTGGACAATATGACAATAATTAACAGCCTAAATATTATTTCCATGCTATTTTCAAGGACAAAAAGGCCTCTTCTTGGCAGAAGAAGAAGACCTTGAAAATCCATTCAATTTTTAGAATATGGACAAATATTCTTATCACAGTACAGAACATTCAAATAGATATTGGTCATTTCTCTCTTCTAAAGGGAATGGCCCTATTCTCCAGAAGACCTGACTTATGCCTAAAGTGCTTAGCAATCTTTTTTTGTTGTTTTTTGCAAAGATGCTGAAAAGATAGTGCATTGTGTATTTAGGAGAAGCCAGAGCATGAATAAAGTCTAAAGAGGCAAAATTGCTTTGCCTGCTCAAAATTATGAATTGCTAAACATCTCACGAGACTATTTCAACTGTAACTTATTGATATGGATCTCACTCTGGGAAAATGTGAACAAGTAATATTATGTATGTTATTTTTGGCTAACACAAAAAAAATTATATACTCCATATATATCCTTTTGATTCCAAAAGCACACTAAAGCACACAGTTTATATACCCGTAATGACATGGATCCATGTAGTTTTTTAATCTGTGGTATTTACTAAAAATAAATTTACAATGTGTTTTAAGTAAAATTTATATTTTAAAGCAAATAAGTATATTGATAGACAACTTATTATCATTACATATAACCTATGTCCTAGAACTGAAGACCATGCGTTTACACAAGCAAGGTTCAATCTTTGGGGCCTCTCTCACAAATATCTCTGACTCATGTCCCTACACAGATATATAGAGTTTCCTTTGAAAAAAATCAGATTTTGGCTCCTGTGTAGAACTCTCAAAAAAGAAAAAAAGAGGTGAGGGTGAAGAAATTAAGGCTACTCAGCTCCCATGCAAGCACTTAAAATAACAGTTCATATATAAGTGGCTGTGTGATCCAGTAAATAGAAGGCTGAATTTAAAGTTTAAAAAAAGCTTGGGGGGAGGGGGGGTGGCGACTAAGTGGCTCCCTTTCCATAAGCCCCACATTCCCAGGTAACTAAACAGTCCTCTAGAATTATTTTATTATGTCATCTAATATCCTGCCATTCCCTAGTCAGAATTCATAAAAAGTCTCTTTCCCTCTCTTTTCCTAGCCTGAAAAGTTCATATAACTCATAGTATGAGTTGAACTAGTCAAGGTCTGAGACTGCTCTTCCATATTATACTATAGTTCTATTCTTCAGTCCTCTTGGTCCATTCACTTCTCTTCTATTGCCCTTCTGCTCCTTTAGGTTCCTGTAGTTCTCCTATTAACAGTCTTCTACAAGAGAGTAGCCCAGATGCTAAAACAAGCCACGAATTGGTCATTTTTAATGTTTCAAATATGTTATCAATGGTTCAAACAACACTCAGGGCAAGGATTAGTCATATCCTTTAAGGAGTCTTAAATGTAGTCTCAGTGGAGATGTTGACATTATGATGTTAAAGGGCAGCTATGTGGCACAATGGATAGAGCATTGGGGCTGGAGTCAGGAAGACTTGACTTCAAATACAGACTCAGATATCTATTAGTGGTGTGAGCCCAGCTGAGTCATTTAACCTTATTTGCCTCAATTTCCTCATCTGTAAAATAAACTGGAGAAGGAAATGACAAACGACTCCAGATCTTTGCCAAGAAAACCTCAAATGGGGTTAGGAAGAGTCATAGGTGACTGAAATGACTAAATACAACAAAATTGTATTAGAAGCCACAACTTTTAGAACCCCGTAGAGAAAAGTAGTGATCCACCTTCTGCTCTTGTCAAGGTGCTTGCCAGAATTATACCCTTATCAGGGGAGAAAATTGAACTACCAGGAGAATGAGGCATCATGCCCAGTCTGGCCAGAAGACTTAGAATTTGGGTTGTTGCTCAGACAATACAGAATGAGATGAAAGTGAAATCTCTTCAGCAGATTCACCCATCTTCTGAGAATCTGTCATATCTAGGCTTTAGTATTATACTATTTTATTTTCCCACTTTCCATAAATCTTACCTTCTCAAGGATCTGAAGAACAAGAACAAGAAGAAATGAAATATAAACATCTTTTTACAATTTCTGTGCAAGTTAATTAAAAAGAAGAGAGAGGAAAATAAAATAACCAAAATTAAAAATAAGGTGAAATCACACTAGAGTAGAAGGAAAAATGTACTAGATGCAAGTATTTGCCAGTAAAATAAAGATCTCAGAAGATATATGTGACTTTATCTACAAAAATAAAACATTCAGATTAATGAAATGATGATATGAATCCAACACCACAAGAGGAACTTGAGCTAGAAATGTCCAATGGGAAGGAGAAAGAGGAAAGGATAGACTCTGCTCCATTATGCATGAATTCTATCAAACATATACAGAACAAATTATGCCTATGCTTCACAAATTATTCTCAAAAATTGAGAAAGAAAATACAACTAAACTCCTTTTATGTCCAAAAATATAATCATAATAGCTAAACTACAGAAGATTAAATCAAAGAAAGAGAACTATAGATCAATATCAGTAATGAATAATTATTTTTAAATTGTGAATGAAAGAAATCATAGCAAAAAGTGTCATACTCCCCAAAAAATATTCACTATGATCCAGTTGGATCTATACCAGGAATGCAAAGATGATTGAACACTAGGAAAATATTTAACATATTTAATAATATAAGAAACAAAAGTACCTCAAACTATTATTATCTCAATAGATATAGGGAGGGAAAGCCTTTGGTGAAGTATAGTATTTATTTATGCTCCAAGCCCTATAATGCTTGGACATAGAAGGACCCTTTTTAATTAAGATTTTTTAAAACATATCAAAAACCAACCATTAGGATGATATGCAATAGAGAAGTACTGGTGGTTGTCTTTCATACTTGAAGAGGGTCAAAATGACATCACTATATGGGGAAACACTAAAAGCTTTGCCAATAAAGAAAGAATAACAAAAGAATATGCCCTTACCCTGCTGTTATGAGTCCATTCATTGAGTTCTGTCTTCTCTTTTCTTCATCTCATATTGCTCAGATCTCCTAAGGCTCCTTCAAATTCTGAAACATTAAAAAGTGATCCTGCTCTTTGTAAAGACAAACCCCTCTACATGCACAAATGATTCAATTTTTCCTTTTCTTCTCCAGAAGATTTTCCCCTCTATCATCCTTACTTTCTTACTCATCTTTAATCTCTCCCTATCTGTTGGCTTCTTCCCTTCTACCTACAAATATTCTGTGTCTCCCTCAGTCCCCCCAAAATCTGACTTTATATGTCTTTTCCCATTAGCTCTTATTCTATAAAGTCCTTGCTTCAGTGACTAAATTCCTTGGGAAGGCCATTTATATATGATGCCTCCACTTCCTTTTTTCTCACTCTCTTCTTAACACTCTGAAGTATGGGGTCTGGTCTTATTCAACTGAAATAGCTCTCTGCAAAGTCACCAATGATTTCTTGCCAAATAATGTCAAATAAAATGACTTTTTTCAATCTTCTCCTTTTTTACTTCTCTACAGTCTTTCAAGCTGTAAATCATCCTTTATCCTTGACTCTATGTTTTTATGATACTTTTCTCTCTTGATTTCTTCTCTTACCTCTCTGATTGCTCCTTCTTTTGCTAGATTTTCATCCCAGTCAAGTCCATTAATAACAGTTGTTCCCCATGACCCTCTCCAAAGACCTCTTCTTTTCTCCCTCCTAGTGACCTGATAGCCCCTCCTTTAGTGAAAAGAGGCAAAGTAGGGAAAGATACTAAGTGCAAAATTTTATTTTAAAACAGACAAGTTCTGAAGTGGTTAAAGTGATAAAATGTCCAGGGATTGTGATAAATAGGGCTGAGGTTGAAGTATAGACTCATTGAGCTTAGCTTTCATTCTCCAACCATACACACACACCCTTAATTTGCCATTCCTTGCTGTATCACTTATGACAAAAATTAATCATAGTTAACATGTATATAGAGATATGAGATTATGAAGTGTTTCACAGGTATCTCATTTTATCTTCACAATATTTTGGGAGGGAGATGCTATTATTATTCTCATTTTACATATCAGGAAACTGATTTAGAGAGAGAAGACTTCTCCAGGGTCACCTAGTTATAGTAAGTGTCTTGAAGCCAGATCTTGGATTTCCTTTTTTGATTACCCACCTCATTTACTTGCCTCATTTATTGGAAGGACTGCTGAATTTGAAGTCAGATGATCTACTTTCAAATGCTACTTACTACTTGTGAGGCCTTGGACAAGTCACTTCTCTTAGGTGCATTTTCTTTTTCTTTTTTTTTTAACCTCTCAGGAATGTTCTTCATCTATAAAATGAGGGGTTTGAACAAAGTAACCTCTCAGTTCCCTTCCAGTTCTATCTGTGATCTTAATATTATCTTAGCATAGAGTTAAAATATATATGTATATATATAAAATTTCATACTGATTATTTTTCACTTGAAATACAAATAGCTTCACTGTGTTCTTAAACCATACCAAATACTAGGTATCTTTCACTTGGGTATTTCACACTTCAGTATTTCTTCCACTGGAAGGATGGGGAAATCCTTGCCCTCTGTGGTTATCCAGTCTATGGTTTGGAATTTTCATAGTACAATGCCCTGCCTAAACAACCAGAGTTGCAAAGGCACAATACACATTGCTCTCAATGGTGCCTCCTGTAGTGCAAATAGGGTGCATGTCAGCCCTGCAAAGCCTTATTGCAGAGGGTCTGACAGTTGAAAAAGGGTTTAGAATCTTGAGGAGAGTTCAGATTGACCCTCCTACTCTCCACAAGCCTCAAATTTTTAGTGTCTTTTCACTTCTTATTATGTGAGGAGTAGCAGTAAATTCTAACCCTTTTCACTAATTCAGTGGAGAAAGGTATATCTCCTAGGCAATCATCTTATCTGTTTAGGCTTTATTATTGAGTACCTAATCAAGAGGTTTTTTTTACCTACAATTTTGTTATTGTTATACCTGGCTCTTCATGACCACATTTGGGGTCTTCTTGGCAAAAATAATGGAGTGGTTTGCCATTTCCTTCTTCTTACTATACACAATAATATTCAACTGTACTCTACCCATTAGGACTCTGTGTACCTGCAGATAATAGGTTATTACCTTGGTTGTACTTAACACACATCCATTTAACTTCATGCTCAGTAGAAAAAGCAAACAGTGAAGCCCTGAGTCTCCAAGATGAGCACATATATCCATCTGCATCATGACAGAGTCCTCCATCTACCTTGAGAATAAGTTCTATCACGTTTTTTTGACTCAACATTTCTAGGCTGAGAGAAATGAAAATCTTGCCCTAATGGACCTGGGGCTTTCCCAGATGGCTGGACTATTTAAATGACATGAGTCACCTGCTAAAAGGTGGCACCTCATGGAGAGCCTTCTCTACCTACAGCTCACTTTCTGAGGAAAGGTCCTGGTTATTACTCTTCAATCAATCAATCAATCAAAAGGCATTTCTAAAATGGCTACTGTGCTAGGAACCAAGACAAAAAAGGAAAAGGAGCTTTCATTCTATTGGAAGACATGACAAGTCTCTATGAAATAAATGGAGTAGGAGAAGGCACTAATAGCAAGGGACAGGTAGCAAGCCATCCCTCATGGAGGAAATGGCATTTGTGCTGAAGTCTGAAGGAAACTATTATCCCCATTTTTCAGTAGGGAAATCTGAGGCCAACAGAGAGGTTAAGTGACTTGCCAAAGGGTCACCCAACTAATAAATATCTGAGGCCCAGATTTGAACTCGGCTTTTCCTGACTCCAGACCCAGGGGTCTTCCCACTGAGCCACCTAGCTGCCTTTCTTATTTACAACTTGGTTTCTCTCTTCCAATGAGGAGATTTAGCCCTCATTATTATATCTCTTTCTAAATGGTTGTAGCCCTGACCTCAGCTTGGATCCCTTAGTATGGGTCTCTTGTCCAGTTTGGTTCTCATTATTCAGCTGCATTATCCATGCCATGACCTCACACTTCTGCCCCCACATTTTCTATTAATGAAAATATTCATCATTATTGTTGTTTGTCTTCACTTACACATGAATTGTATTTAAATGAAGTGTATGTGTATATACATACAAGTATATACACAAATATACATATATATACATACATATACATATATATATGTATATATATATATATATATATATATATATATATTACACAAAGTCTTCCAGAGTCATCAAAGTCAAGATGAGTAGTCATGGCCAAGGATGCCCTTGGCATCTTCAATGTCTGAGCAAGCCCTAACTGCTCTGGAGCAACTGCTTTAGCTACCTTCATGGTTATTGGGACAAATTATTCTCATCTGCCCATACTGTCAGGAGAAGTTTTCACAGGCTTGGGGTAGCTAATTCCATAACTCATCAAGGAGTTTGAGGGCTGTTAGCTACCCTCAACCTGGTTTAGCACATCTGCCAATATGGTTTTACCAGGGTGTGGCTATTATGCACAATACAACTAAATTTTGACCAAGCAAGCAGATGGGGAGACCAGAGGCACCTGCAAGAGTACAGTGGTTCCCTCAACATGATCTGACCAGTCTGCCACCACAAAGGAGGACAAGAGAAGTCAAATACAGGCATCTCCTCTTCCCATAGGCCCATCCACAACCATGATCACCCATTCTTCCATTCTGACACTTTCCTCATGGGACACCACCTGTAATGCAGGATTGATGCGAGATCTCTTGCATTTGCAAATTACCCTAGGCAATCCTGGCAGTTAGGAGAATGGAACTTTGGCCCAGCATATGCCAGTCCCAAGACCTGACAGTTTGAGCTGGGACTATAAATACCCCTGCTGAACCAACCTGGAGGTACTGATTTCCTGGACCTCACCCAGACACCCAGCTACCCCCTGGACTTCCCTTGGGGACCCCATGAGGGGAAAGGGAGGTTGAAGGGAGGTTGGGTTGTGGAACGTGGGCAGGAAATTAGATTAGGTCAGCCTAGCAACAGGGACACCCCTAAACCAATTCATCTACTTTATCTGTCTAGCTGGTGGATCACATAACATCAGGGCAGTGAAAATTATCTCTGGCTGAGGGGCTGGTTCCCTCAGCCTGATTTTACCTTCTAGGTCCATTGCCAACACTAGCCAGTTGCCCTTAGCAACAGCTTCTCCAAACCCTAAACCCTCTTTCCTCAGTTTTCTCTTCTGTATTTAAATAAACCCTTAGCCTGAAACTGTGAGCTTTTATAGTTATTTATAACATCATCCTGGGCTAAGGGGCTGAGGAGAGGGGAGAATAGCAACCACTTGACTTCAAAGGAGGTACTGGGCAAGCATCCATTTTATTCAGGATGTGTGAGCTTCACTTCCTGTTAAGTTCTGCTTTCACTCCAGCAGGGAGGAGCCCCTCACTCTCCACCTTAAAGGAGCCTACAGATAGCAGGGAGACTGACTGGGCATCACAGTTCAGGCTACACATCTCTGGCAGTCTCAAATGACCAGCTACAGTAGTTATAGGCTCCCTGGCCAGGTGACTCACTTGTACCACCAGCTCCCTTATTATCAGCCACTTTACCTCCTTATTACACACCCCATCTCTGCCACACATCTGGTCCCTTATTCTGTCAAGAGGTTTGCTCAAGCCAACTCACAATAGGCCCCCAAAAGCCAATTATGAAATTTTCAGAGTGAGATCATTAGAATTGAGTAAACACAGCAAATCAGGGCTTAGTTTGTTATTTTGTTAAGGCTATCTAGATTTAAGAAAATGGAGAAATTCTTAATATAGATTTTTAAAACTGCTTCATGAGTATATTTGTTTGGAGAACTACTTGTTAATATTAATGTATCTAGTGACTCTCTGGAACTTGCCTATTAACTATCCTTGTTTCCAGGACCCACGTTGATATTTTTTTCATACATATTATCAAATAAAAAGAAAAAAGGAATCCAAATTTTCATATCCTTATAATCCATTCAAAATTAGTGATGTTTTTCATGAATTAATAAGTATGGAGTTAGAAATCTTGGTCTGGGGAAAACTTTAAGGTGGGCACTACAGATAAATTCAAGGAGGGTAACATCATGTGGTATAAGTGATCATCACATACCACAGAAAGATCAGTCCTAGTCCACAACCATAACAGTTTATGCTTTTCTTTGTTATTTATTGCAACCCTGAGGAAGTATAAAAAATTAAGGCAAAATTGATGTTTTGATAACTGTTAATTATTATAAAACCCTGTTTTATTAACTTTGGGTCTGCAATTTTATCTTTGTCTCCTTTCACTGGTCAACTAGAAGACAAAAAATATGATTAACAAAAAGTTTTTTAAATATTCAGTAAAAATGACAGTTTGATATTTCTTTTTGTTTTTACATTGCCTACATCTCCCAATATATCATCCCCTCCAGCCCTTCCTAGAGAGACATCTTTCATATGTGTAATTAAAATTAAAAAGGTAAACTAAACTATGCCAAGTCCAATAGCCATAGTCCCCCTTCCTCTGTAAAGAGATCTCTATTTAAAAGATAATAATATGAGGGTATTAATTTAATTCAAAACAAAGCACAAAGCAGTAATGAATTCAGCAAATGCAAAGAAAACATTTATCCATAAAGATCTGAAATTTAAACTGGGTCCTTTCTTCAGGAAGTGAGATATTCTGAATACATTTAATACGAACCTCCCTGAGAAACCTAAGTTCTCTTGACTGAGCCTTTATTTGAGCTCATTTGTCATCAACAACTCTCAGGGACAGATGCATTAAAAGAAAAAAGATTTCCATACATCTTCAGCAAAGCACTTTGCAGCATTTGTCCACAAAGGCAGTGAAACCAGTGATATAATGGAGAAAAACCAGGGAAGGTGCCTTAAATATTAAATATGGGCTCTGTGGGTGGATAGGACACAAGAAGGGACAATGGGAAAGACTTTACAAGCCAGGGAACCAGGTTTAACTACAAGGGAAAGACCATTGACTGAAATGGTAGTTAAGCCTGACCAACTGTCACTCAGCCCCACCCAGCCTGGAATAAATACAGATTAATACATATAAACAATGAGGACCTAAAATTACTAAAAACACACAGGGAATCAGCTTAATAATAATAATATGAGGGTATTGGAAAGGGGGTTAGGTAAAACTATGTCTAACAACCCAGGACTGGAGTCAAAAGGGGAAAGTTCCTTAGCCAACCTGGCTCCAGCCAGGTTTTGACAGCTTGGCTAAGGACCTGAGGATGGGGCTTGAACTTGGGGTCTCACAACTGTTCCAGGGATGTTACAGGATGCCAGGAACCAACTCCTCCAGAACTGATGTAGCCAGGTAGGGATTGAAGTCTGAAAGCTGTCCACCAGTTCACAGATCACTTCCCTACTCAGTGTCGCCTTGCAGTGTCTTCTGCTGTCAACCTTCACCACTCTCCAGGATCCCAGGGAATCAGGGTGCAAATCCACTAGCTCTTAGGTCTTCAAAGGTCAGTTACAGCTTGTCCCAACCACCACGGAGTCCTTCTCAGAGAGAGAGCAAGCCACTTCCTGCTTCCCCATTCCATGTGGAATTCTCCAGCCCTCCCTGCTAAGTCTCCTACATAAATACTAAATAATCTTCCTCACAACAGTGATGACACCTATTGGAAGCCATTGAGACTCCTCTTTTGACTCCTTTTATGATCCACACCTTTTCTTATTGAAAACATTATAGTCTTATTGGAAAACCTTAAGTTCTTAGCAAACCAACAGTTAAGAGGTTAACAGTTTCTCTCTTGGTCAAAAATGCAGAAAATTAAGCTGCTTGGGCTCAAAACTGATTCTAGACATTCAAGGTCAAAATTAGACAAAACCTGATCCAGCAGGGGCTTTCCACTGGAGAAAAGTATCCCGGAATTAGCTTTCTGATAATAAGGCGGCTGGAATTCAACCTTGGACCTTGTTCTATTCCAGGCTATCTCTACCTTGAAGTCACTGATGCTCTTTTGACATGACATAATTTGTCATTTCTGCACAACTGCGAAGTTTCTTGGTGTTCTTTGTGTGAAATGAGTCTTAAAATCAACATAAATAAACTCCATGCTGCTGGTCAGGGGGTGCCACAGCCATGAGCTGATAGATCATCTCCGCTTTTTTCTTTCTCATCTAACTGTCCTTATCAGATTCCAGGGGCAGTTGGCTAGCTTTCAACACACAGCCTTGAGTTGATCATCAGTGATCTTGGGCTTGTGTTTCACAAGTTCCACCAGTACACTGCAATGGAACTACAGATATGGGTGGGAATTGGGAACTGTAGGAAAATATAAGTGAGGTAATGGGGTCACCAGAGATATTACAATAATTAAGTGGTTTGTGGGAACACTCTAGAATTTATGAGAGACTGGACCAGGGTGAAGAGATCAGAGTTTACTGGATTTCCACAGGAATGGCAGTTGATCTTAACTGTCTCCCAGCTTCCACTAGACCAGAGTATAGTAACAGGCTAACAAGGTAAAAGGGACTTAACAGCTTTAATTATGTTAGACTAAAAGGTGGGAAAGGATTTCTATACTTAAAATCTAAAGGATAAAACCACAGGGCAATGGGAGGACTTATTCTACACTAACTTAGTGATCTAAACTAACAGGGCCCAAGGAGCTATAAATGGAGTCTCTGGGTTTCTGCCTCAAACTTGGAACCTGCCAGGCTTGAGTACAGCTAGGACTTAGTGGCTTTGGGATTCTCACTGCAATCCACTGATGATCTCTAGATGCCAGGAGTCAAGATGATCTCAGGTACCAGGTAGAGAGGGTTCTGCTTGAAGCACTGTCCTCCAGTTTTAGAACTTCTCCTCCTCTCTTGGCTCTGTAGATTTGTCCTTTTGCTAGATGACACACCACACAGGATCCCAGGGGAAATCAGGAACAGGGTGTCCTTTGCTCTGAGGTCTCCCAGGCCGGCAACAGTTTTGCCTACCACTAATGGAGTCCACACTCAGGGCACAGACAGACTTCCTCCTCCTTCATTCCAACCTGGAATTCCCAGCTCCAGCTCCTTCCTGCTAGGTACAATTTAATTCCTAATAGCTAGCTAATCTCATCTTACTCATAACAGTTCCCCCCTTTGCACAAAGCCAAAATTATCAAAATTTTGGTATTTGTGCACTACAAACTAAACTAAAATTCTAACCCAAAATAACAAACAACCTACACTAACTCTATTCTATCTAACACTATCCTACTCTACCCTACACTAGGGATTTCAACAAGGAAAGGTAAAAATATAAATACATTGAACAGTTACATAGTTCAAAGCATAAAGCAACAAGTAACTGCAAAAATTTCCAACAAAACCAACAAAATCAACAGTAAATATGAAATATCAACACAAAAGTCAAAACAAACATCAAACATAACTCCTATTCTAATACAGAAATATCCTACCAACTAATAAATGCAAACCATTTTGGAAAAATACATTTTAACACAACATTGCATAAGTCTTTACATCAAAATTAAAACAAAACAGTAAACTCCCTTATGCAAATTACATTCGAATGTTTGCAACTCAATTTTATCAAAGTATTCACAGAATGTACATTTATACACATACATATTATACATACAATACATACATAATATATACATATATGATATACATATATACATGTACACATAATGTATACATATCAAATATACATATGTACACCCTTTACATATATACAATACTTACACTATAATACAATTTACAATATACACATACTATTTACATGACTATTTACATTATTTGTGATATGTGATCTGTAGTATGTTATATGTTCTTCATGTAATGTAAATTTGTTATGTCTGTTGTATCTGCACTGAAATGTACATTAGTACCTTATCTTATCCTCTAACCTAATCTAATACCATATCTATTTCACTAAACTATTCTAAACTAACCCTAAGATATTAGTGTATTAGTCTAGCTACATCTATCTAAAAACTAGCTAATCTTTGTTAGTAACTAACTATCTCTTGTTAGTACTTACTTATCCTATAGCTAATTCTAACTTTGTTAGTATTATACATTGTCTCATTCCATAAGGAACACAAAGTATCCTAACATGTTTTTGTCTTATATATCTGATTTGTTATGTTGTTTCTTTGCTATATTGTGTTGCAACATGTTACTGATGGATGTATGATACCTACCAAAACTCCAGATCTCCTGTAGATCTCCTTTTTTCTTACAATGTTTCATTCCTCTAGGAAATCTTCTCTCCTCTTTCTGTTTTTCCTCTTCTTCTTTTCTCCATCGAAGGTCTTGATAGTTTTATGTGCAATGTTGGATGCATATGAGTATGTAGTGATACTATATACATTACCCCAAAACTTCCAAACTATTTAATCCAAATTGTCCATGATTAATCCTCTTCTTCAAGAAAATCCATGAAAATGAAGTTTTTATCAGTTCAATTCATAAGTTCATCAGTCTTAATACAAAGTCTATAAATCCTGAATCCTGAATCCTCTTCATCTCTGTCCTCTTCCATCCAAACATCCTCTTCTGCTGGAACAGTCCTCTCCTTACTGAACTTTCTGACCACAGACTCTAATTGACTGATGATCTCAAATTACACAATCTCTTCTTCTTCTTCTTCTTTTCCTTCTTCATCATTATTAACAATTTCTACAGTTTCATTATCTATTCCATGTGCTAATTTAATGTGAGAACAATGATACCATGAATCTCTACCTAAAACTTTTACAGAAGATGGTGAAACTAATACAACAGTATAAGGACCTACCCAATTTTCTTCTGTTGCCGATTTTTTGGCAAAATTTTTCACATAGACCATATCACCTGGTTGAAAATTATGAAGAGAATAATCCAATGGACCAGATTGAATTAATACTCCCATATCTTGTAATTCTCTTAGCCTCTGCTGTAAAGCACTTAAATATGAAGCAATTTGGCAATCACCTCCTAAAAGTGATGCATAAACAGCCTTACAAGTTTTTGCCTGTAGTGGAGCATGTCCAAAGAGCATCTCATACGATGATATATGTAGATCCACTCTTGGCCTCGTACGTAGGTAAAACAAAGCTATGGGAAGAATCTCTGGCCATTTAAGATGAGTTTCAGCACAGAGTTTCCCAACCATAGTCTTGAGTTCCCTATTCATACGCTCCACCTGACCTGAACTTTGCGGATGGTAAGGAACATGATATTTAGGTGTTATTCCTAGATTCTCATAGACTCTTCTAAGGATATCCTGTGTGAAATGAGATCCCTTATCCGAATCTATGGTTAAAGGTACTCCAAATCTAGGCACAATTTCCTTAAGTATCACTTTCACCACAAAACTAGCTGTATTTGTATTTGATGGAAAAGCTTCAGGCCATTTAGTCAGTCTATCGACTATCACAAGACAATACTTGTATCTTCCAGCTTTAGGTATACAGATATAGTCAATCTGTAAACTCTCAAATGGACAATATGCTAAAGGCCTACCACCCAAACCTTTCTTTCTGAATGCACTTTGATTGAACTTTTGGCAGACTGGACAGCTATTGCAGATCTTATTTGCAACAGTACTTATTCCAGGAGCAACCCATTGTCTCCTGATGGAATCCACAACAGCTTGTGTACCAAAATGACCTTTTGTGTGAATGGCTTGACACAAATAGGTATACAAATCTTTTGATAACAATGGTCTTCCTGTATCAGTAATCCATATCCCATGTTCTTTCTTAGCTCCAAATTTATCCTTCCATTTCTCGATATCTGAGTCTACATAAGCTTTCTCTAGATCACCAGAATCAATAGATGTTAAATTCATCACATAAATTGGAGCATTCCGGGCTGCATACTTCGCAGTGATATCAGCTCTATGATTTCCTTTAGAAACTGAATCTCTACCATGAGTATGACTCCGACAATGAATTACTGCCAGCTGTTTTGGCTTCTGGATTGCTTCTAACGACTCAGTTCTTATTGCTGCATGAGCTATTGGTTTTCCCGATACAGTAAGAAAACCTCGTTGTTTCCAGATTGTTCCTGTTGCATGGCAAACAGAAAATGCATATCGAGAGTCTGTGTAAATATCCACACATTTACCTTCAGCTAGAAGACAGGCTTGCTTCAATGCCACCAATTCAGCACCCTGAGCACTAAGATTACTAGGTAATGAGCCATACCACAATGTCTCAAATTCTGTGACAACTGCAGCACCAGTACATCTAATTCCGTTACATAAATATGATGATCCATCTGTGAATAACACCCAGTCTGAATTTTCGAGTGGAGTATCTTTTAAATCCATTCTAGGCATATCCACAAGATCTACTACCTCAACACATTCATGCAATGGCTCACCATTCTTTGGCAAATCAGGAAGAAGAGTAGCTGGATTAAGTATGCTACATCTCTTCAACTTGATGTTCTCACTACCTAAGAGAATAATTTCATACTTAGCAATTCGTTGGTCTGAATATGCTTGAGTACAAAACTTCCTCATTAGTGCTTCTATCTGATGTGAACAATAGACCATTAAAGGACATCCCAAAACTAGATCGGCTGACTTCTGGACTAACACAGCTGCTGCAGCTACCCCCCTTAGACAGGGTACTGTCCCCACAGCTATTGGATCTAATTGACAGCTGTAATACCCAATTGGACGATAACTCTGTCCAAGAGTCTGTGTCAACACACCAGAAGCTATATCTTTTGTTTCATTGGCAAACAGCTGAAAAGGTTTCTCATAGTCCAGGATTCCTAATGCAGGTGCAGATAGAATGGCTTCTTTCAGCTTATCTAAGGCTAATCGATGTTCAGGCTTTAGTTTCAGAGATTCTGGTTCTGTATTCCTGGTAAGATCTGTTAAACATTTAGTTATTCCACTATATCCAGGAATCCATTGTCTACAGAAAGCAGTAGTTCCAAGAATAGCTCTAAGTTGTTTTTTAGTTTTAGGAGCATTCAATTTCTGTATGTCAGCTATTCTCTTTTGTGTAATACTTCTGGAATCCTCTGATAACACGAATCTGAGATATTGTACCCTGGGTAAAACGAATTGTAATTTCGCTTTTGAGATTTTATGTCCTCATTTATACAATTCAATCAAAAGAATCTTGCTGTCCCTGAGACACACCTTTGCATTTGGGGATGCAAAAAGAATATCATCCACAAAATGCACCAATTTACTCTCTTTAAATTTAATCGTTTGCAGATCTCAATTTAGAATTTGTGAAAACTGAGATGGTGACTCGGTATACCCCTGTGGGAGACGAGTCCAGGTCCACTATGTCTTTTCCCATGTAAAAGCAAAGATCTTTTGAGAATCCTCGTGAATTGGTATCGAGAAAAATGCAGAACATAAATCTACCACAGTGAAATATCTAGCCTGACTTGGAATGGAAGAAATTATAGCAGCTGGACTTGGGACAACTGGATGTGTCTTAATGACATGATCATTTACTGCTCTTAGATCTTGAATAAATCGGTAAACAGGTCGGCCATTTTCATCCGGTTTTGGCTTCTTTATAGGCAAAATTGGTGTATTGTACTCAGAAAAGCATGGTATTATTATCCCTTGTTGGATTAGGGACTCAATAATTGGACGAATACCCTCTATCACCTCCTTAGTCAAGGGATACTGAGGCACACAAGGAACTGGCCCTTCCTTTGTCCTCACCCTGACCGGAATAGCTGATTTTAGCAACCCAACATCTGTAGATGATTTTGACCACAAGTCCTTAGGTATATCCTCAGGAATTGGATAGATAGTACCTAAGTCATCCTCTGTACTGCTAGAATCTAAGAAAAGCAATGGAAAAGCTTTCAAAGATTCCTCTGGGAGATGCAAAGAAATATCACCAGATTCAGTACATTGGATAGTAGCTCTTAATTTACACAACAGATCTCTTCCCAACAAATTCATAGGACATTTTGGAACACACAAAAATGCATGTTCCACCGAAAGTGGTCCTAGGGTCACCATTTTTGGTTGCAATTTAGCTACTTTCTGATTCACCCCCATCACACCAACCACATCCATTGTTCCAACAGTTCTACAACTCGCAGGAAAGCTTTGCAAAACGGATTTACTGGCCCTGGTATCGACAAGAAGGTTGTAAATCTGGTCTCCAATAGTTAACAGAAACATATGGTTCAGTACTATTGGGAGGTTGGAAAGTTTCCAACACCAGAGCTAAAACAGTAACATCAGAACAAAGCTCAGCCATTTCGTGTCCATCCAAGTTAACATCGTCAAGAATTACAGAATTTTCCCAGGATTTTATATCATTGGTCCTTTTCACCTCTATTCTGGCATCATTGTTCTTATTTACAATCAAATTATCCTTAATCAAATCACGATTTCTATTATTCTTCTTAATTCCACACTTACTAGAACTTCTAATACCATTTACATTATTTCTCTTTTTCTCACTATTATTTACAACATTAATCAAATTATTATCAACATCATATAAACCATCATCAATCTTAATCAAATTATTACCAACACTAGTTAAATTACTACTACCAGTAGGTAAATTACCATTAACATTGGTTAAAGTACTATTTACACCATTACTAGTAGTTAATTCAGATAATTTAACATTAACACCATTCAAATTATCATTAATTCTCATCAAATTATCATTCACATTGATTAAACTATCATTGATTTCATTTAAATTAACACTGATCAACTCATCATCATTATTAATTAAATTCTTATTATCACCAATCAAATCAGTATTAACACCAAGTGCACCATTTCCATTATTCACAATTACATTATCATCATCTTTAACACATACAATTTCATCAACATTTATTTTAGTTCCATTACCTTGATCAATCACTTCTGAACTTTGGGCACACCTTCATAATGAAACTGTCCCTCCATTCGTGTTACCATTATTAACATTCCCCTGAACAACGTGACTAAACTTGGGGCGAGTTCCCATGCGAATACATTCCTGCATTGTTGTCAAATTAGGAGCTTGTGCACCTTGACAGCATGCATTCTGACGTTGGAACACATTTTGTTGTCCATTTCCCTGATTAAAACCATTATTCCAATTATTTCCCCTGTAACCATAATTATTATTATACCGATTATTTCCATTGTTATTATTGTATCTCTGCCCATATGATCTCTTTCTGTATCTACAGTCCCTTGCAAAATGCCCAATACGTCCACAAACATAACAAGATTGCTGCCTCTGATTCCTATTGTTTGAATTTCCACTGGTCTTATAATTATTATTATTGTTTCTCTTTTCTGCTGCCCATAATGCTGCTACCGCCTTGATTTCATTTATTTCCTTCTCATTAGCTCGAGAATTTGCCTCCCTTAATTGCTTCCTAAGATTTTCAATGATTGTATCCTTGTCATCACTACTCCTGTCCTTTTCTTGGGCAAATACGTATGTTGCTTTTTGCTTTAATTCGTCTAGACTTAACAATTCCCAATCAGGAATCATCTGCCCCTAATTCTAGTTCACAAATAAGAGGAGGGAACACTGCCACTGAAGTCTAAAGTTTGGAGAAACACTTGAGTAAAGATGCTTCTTTTGAAGGCATTAGGTCCTCCTTAGGAAATATCTCCTCTAACAAGAGAAAGATGCACCCTCAGTTTGCATTATACAAAATGATAAGTCCACCAGATAGTGATCTACCTCTGTTTGATCCTAATTTGGGGAGAAGTAGATTTATATGAGTTACTAAGTGCCATGGTGCTTGAACTTGAAGTCGAGAAGACCTGAGTTTGTATTCTGACAATAACAAATAGCTAGTCACTTTAAGTTTTTCAGCCTCAGTTTCCTCATATACAAAATTGAGTTAATAATAGCTCCCAACTCTCAAGATTTTATGAGGATCAAATGACAATAACATGTAAAGTACTTCAGACATCTTAAAGCACGATATAAATACTGGTAGTTTTCATTGCTATTGGGTACTATTCAGTTATGGACTTTTGCCCCACAAGTTTCAGCTGAATATCCTGCACTTCAATCACTTTCTGAATACTTTTTTCCCTAGCAGATATTTGCCCAGGCTCATGAACTTGTTCATGTTGTCAGTAGAATGTCTTTCTCACTCTCTAGGTTGGAGGAAATAAATTTGAGGAAAGCGAGATACCCAATTCTCCTACTTTGTTTCTTCTTTTTCTGTTTCTCCTCTTCTGAACATCTTTAAAAAATTTAATCCTTTCTTTACAGGTTTACCTAGACCACTTTTGATTTTTAAAATTTCAGTAAGTTAGTAATGGTCACAAGTTAATGCCAGGAAGTGGCATCTGTCAATTTCCCAGAGTCCTGGTCAGGGGGTATTGGAAATGTACTCCTCAGGGTCTCTGCTCACCCTGGTTGGAATCAATCATGGAAGATTAAGTCCACAGGTCACTTTTCCCCATATTTCTTTGTAAACTCTTCAGTGTTCTTACAGAATTTTTTTATGGTCCTTGGAGTATTCTTCAGCTAGGTCCACTAGAAGGAGGTGCCCAAGTCTTTCACCAGTGCTATGAGGGATTGGATGACTTAGTCAGTTTTGATTGCTAACTTCCAGTTTTCAGCACTAATTACTGGCAGACAGACCTGCCCTATCCATAAATACTCGATTAGGATGGTAAATCTTTGTTTTAAATTTAGGTTGATTCCGTAATTAAATCAGACCCAAGTCAGCATAGGGTTGAAGAGTTTATTTACAATCGGTAGGTAAAAGTAGGAATAAAGAGAAAAGGGAGAGGCTAGTCCAGGCCAAAGGCCTGGATGGAGAGAGAGGAAGGTTACAAAGCTTAATAAATGAAGCTGTAAGCCACAAGGCCCAACAGCCAGATAGGCAGAGTTTAGAATTGGCCCAGCTAGGCCAAGGAATTCAGCCTAACTTACCCACGTGACAATATTGAGTGTAAGCTGTCTGTGGTCTCAGGAGATGCTTCTTCTTCCAGTTTTTTGACGGCAACTCCCCCCACAGGAAGTTCACTAACTTACTTAAAGAGATCGTGTCTTTCATCACTTCCTGTGGTCCACCTCTAATTCAAAATGGACAAATGGCAGTTTCTACATTGATTTGGACTGCCCAAAGGGCAGTCCCTTATTCTTGATTTGTTACTTATTGTCACGTGTGGGTAACTCATCTCCCCTCCCCACTAAGGGAGGTGAGAGTGACATCATTAGCACGCCTAGGTTGAGTAGATTTTTGACTATTAATGGGCTCGAGCTAATTCTATTTACACAATAAGTTCTTTCTCTGGGAATGGATAACATTATTCATCATGGTACGTTGGAGTTGTCTTGGATCATTACATTACTAATAACAGCTAAGTCATTCAGTTGAATATCACACAATATTGCTGTTACTGTGAACATTGTTCTCCCAGTCCTGTTCACTTCATTTTGAATCAGATCATATGTTTTCCAGGTTTTTATGAAATCATTCTATTTATGATTTCTTATAGCACAATAGTATTCCATTACAATCACACACCACATCTTCTTCAGCCACTCCCCAAATAAAGGACGTCCCTCTCAAATTCCAATTCTTTGCCAGCACAAAAAAAGAAGTGCTGTAAATATTTTTATATACATTCTCTTCCCATTTTCATCTCTTCTGGATACAGACTTATTAGTGATAATATTGGATCAAAAAGTGTGTACAGTTTTGACATATTTCCCTTTTGACACATTTCCAAATTGCTCTCCAGAATGATTGGATCAGTTCCCAACTCCAATAGTGCATTAGTGTCCCAATTTTCCCATATCCTTTCCAATATTTATCATTTTACTTTTCTTTCATATTAGCCTATCTGATAGGGATGAGTTGGAACTTCAGAGCTGTTTTAATTTTTGTTTCTCTAATTAATAGTTATTTGGAGCATTTTTCATGACTAAAAATAGCATTGATCTAATTATTATTTTTTATTTCCAAAGAAAAACATAGAAAATATTACCACAAATCTCCAAAGATTCGGGCTTCATTTAGACTCTCTTTCTACATTAAAATAATCCATGAATAGAATATTTCTTACATTGGTATCAATGGAAGAGTTCCCCAGAAAGAACAGCACTAAAGAGAAAAGTAAGGGAAATAAAAGTGATCCACTTCATCTTGTCC
This sequence comes from Gracilinanus agilis, assembly GCF_016433145.1. Classification (NCBI taxonomy): domain Eukaryota; kingdom Metazoa; phylum Chordata; class Mammalia; order Didelphimorphia; family Didelphidae; genus Gracilinanus; species Gracilinanus agilis. The sequence continues at coordinate 30,722,390 of NC_058135.1, forward strand.
ATTGTTTCTGGGAATTGGTGGAGGAAAAAAGGTAGGATTTTGAGAGGGAAATGCATGTTATACTTTTTAAACCAATAATGTTAAATTATAACTTTTATTTCTTTTCCTCCCACTCATCAACAAATTCAGAATATTCTTGCCAAAACTCTGCTTGCCCCACTTCATTATATTTATTTGCCATCTGCATTTGTCTTCTGAAAAAGACTGTTAATTTATTGAACTTGTGTAAAATAGTTATAAACAAATTATAAAAATAGTTATAAAACAAATTATAAAAAAATTATAAAAAAAAACAAGGGTCTAACTTTTTTTTCCTTTTATTCAGTACCATATCCATTATCCTAGGTTCCCATTTGGACATTTTGTTTTTCAATAGTAAAATTTTAACAAAATCAAAAGTTTGTTTTGAAGAACTGCAAGGGGTCCCAAATTTCAAAATGTGCCCAGGTAAACCATTCACAGTGCTGAAGTTACCTAATGGTAAAGAGACTGATGGGGAAAAAAAGAATTACTAAATAAAAAGATTAAAGGTTTTCCATATCATCCATTCCACCACTGTTCTGAGGATAAATTTTTAAAGTTCCCTTGTAGCGCAGGATGCAACAAATTGGGAGAGTGGCATCTACAACACAGCTAAAAATCCAAGAATTTTTGTCTCATCAATCTCGGGCCTGACCCTCAAAAGCAATTGCCCTTTCTATAGCTCATTTTAATTCTTGAATTTGGCTTGCCTTTTGATTCTTAAAGATGGTAGTAAAAATAATTTAAATGGTTGGTAGTAATAATAATCCTGTCACTACTGAGGTTCAAATCAAAAATATGAAGCTGCACAACCAGGTAGTCTTAAAAATACTGATATGTTATTGTTATTGTTCAGTCATTTGGTCATGTCCAACACTTTCATATTCTATGGACCATAGCACCCCAGTATTCTCCTCTACTATTTCTCAAAGTCTATCCAAGTTCATGTTCATTGTTTCCATGACACTATTTTTGCATCTCATTCTCTATTGTCTCCTGGACCTTTTGCCTTCAGTCTTTCCCAATATTAGTTTTTTCCACTGACTCCTGTCTTCTCATTGTTTGACTAAAGTATTTAAGTTTCAGCTTCAATATTTGACCTTGCAGTAAATAATCTGAATCAACTTCTTTTAAGTATTGATTATTTTTATCTCCTTGCTGTCCAAGGGACTCTCAGAAATCTTCTCCATCAGTACTATTTGAAAGTGTCAGTTTTGTGGTGCTTAGCTTTACTAAGAATCCAACTCTCACAACCACATGTCACTTACAGAAAATGATAGCTTTGACTGTATAGACTAGTGACTCCCAAAGTGGGCGCTACCGCCCTCTGGTGGGTGCTGCGGCAATCCAGGGAGGCAGTGATGGCCACAGGTGCATTTATCTTTCCTATTAATTGCTATTAAAATTTTTTAAAAATTAATTTCCAGGGGGCTAAGTAACATTTTTTCTGGAAAGGGGGCAGTAGGCCAAAAATGTTTGGGAACCACTGATATAGACCTTTGTTAACAAGGTAAAGTCTCTGCTTTTTACCAAGCTGTCCAGATTTACCATAGCTTTCCTTCTAAGGTGAAAATGTATTTTAATTTCATGGTGCAATGGCCATCAACAATGATGTTTGAGTCCAAGAATATAAAATCTGACATTGGAGCCAATTCTTCTCCATCTATTTGCCAGGCATTGGTGGGACCAGTTGCCAAAATCCTCCTTTTTTTTTATAAACTTTAAGTCAGTTTTCAAACTCTCCTCTTTCATCCTCTTAAAGAAACTTTTCCATCAATGGCATCATCTGAATATCAGAGGTTGTTGATATTTTTCTCAACCATTTTAATTCTGTCTTTTGATTTATCCAGCCTAGCATTACATCTTATATGCTCTGCATGTAATTTAAATAAACAGGATGACAATATATGACCTTGTCATACTCCCTTTCCAATCTTAAATACATCGATTCCATATTTAGTTCTAACTATTATTTCTTGGCCAGCATACAGATTCCTCAGGAGACAAAAAGGATGATCTATCTCTTTAAAGCAACCTAAGTGATCATAGGAGACACAGCAAGACAGATAGAGATAGAAGCTAAGCTCATATTCTGGGGCGGAGGGTGTTGGTAGACACTAGAAATAAAAAGAAGGATGAGAAAAGCAAGAGAAGAAGAGGCGGGAAAAGAAGATACAGAAGGAAAAGAAGAAAGTTAAAACAAACTACAGATACCAATTCAATCAAAGTTATCAACCTAATTATTTTATATAAATGTATATATATATATATATATATTTCTAGCATACTCTCTCCCTAAAAAAAATGGGGGGGGGGGGGAGAATCATTTTCCCACACTCTTACAATGCTTTCCCTTTCCTTGAGCCTAAACCTACCTTTCTGAATTTCCAACCATTCTTCCTAATGAGGGCCAGTGGCACTAAACAAAAGATTAATCCATCATCAAGATGAAAACCCTTCAAAGATTTGTAGTTCCTACTAGTTCCTTCATAAATCTTCTTTTTTCCAATTCCTTCAATCAATTCTCTTTGAATCATTGTCTTTCCTTTTTGAAAAGGTTCTCCCTTTCCTGGTGCAGAGAAAAGAGCACTGGATCTGCAGTCTAGAAGTTCTGGTTCTGGTTTTGAATCTTACTTCCACCACATGATGGCCTTTAATACCAAGAACTAGACATTTTACTCCTTTGAGACTTAGTTTTCTTTTCTGTAAAATGGGAATGAGACTTATAATACAAATGATTGTGATATCAAATTATTTACATGTTTTGTTTTTGTTCATTCATTCATGTCTGACTCTTCATTACCCCATGGACTATAGCCATCCAGGGAGTGAGTTTGGTTCTATTAAAAAAGATAGAGCATTGGTTAATTTTATTTTAAAAAGGAAAGAAGAGAATCAAATTACCAATATCCAAAGTGAAAACTGAATTCACCTCCAATGAAGAAGAAATTAAAGCAATCATTAGGGGCTATTTTGCCCAATTGCATGACAATAAATATTACAATCTAGGTGAAATGGATGAATATTTACAAAAATAAAAATTGCCTAGATTAACAAAAGAGGAAACAGAAAGCTTCAATAATCTTTATCAGAAAAAGAAATTGAACAAGCCATCAATGCACTACCCAAAAAAAAATCCCCAGGGCCAGATGGATTTACAAATGAATTCTATCAAACATTTACAGAGCAATTAATCCCAATACTATATAAACTATTTGGCAAAATGAGCAAAGAAGAATTCCCACCGAATTCTTTTTATGACATAAATATACTGATACCTAAGCCAGGAACAGAGAAAGAAAGTTATAGATCAAGGTCTTTAGTTAATATTAATGCAAAAATCTTAAACAAAATACTAGCAAAAAGAATACAGCAATATATTACAAGGATTATTCACTATGACCAGGTGAGATTTCTATCAGGAATGCAAGGTTGGTTTAATATTAGGAAAACTATCAACATAATTGACCATATCAATAACCATGCTAACAGAAATCAAAAGATTATTTCAATAGATGCAAAAAAGGCCTTTGACAAAGTACAATGCTCATTCCTATTAAAAATACTAGAAATTGGGGGCAGCTGGGTGGCTCAGTGGATTGAGAGCCAGGCCTAGAGATGGGACATCCTAGGTTCAAATCTGGCCTCAGACATTTCCCAGCTATGTGACCCTGGGCAAGTCACTTGACCCCCATTGCTTAGCCCTTACCACTCGTCTGCCTTGGAGCCAATACACAGAAGTTAAGGGTTTAAAAAAAAAAACAACAACCAAAAAAAATACTAGAAATCATAGAAATAAGATATCCTTTCCTTAAAATAATAAGCTGTATCTAAAATCATCAGCAAGTATGTAATGTTATTTGGCATTGCAGTATGAAAAGCAAAATGATTGACAGTTAGCATTTTGGAACTTAGAATGAACCGAGCTTGGCATATGCCAGCAAGGGCAGAAGTCAGTTACTGGAAGGGTATAAAAAGCAGGATTTTGGGACCAAAGAGAGTCTCAGTTTTGAGAAGGGCTTTTGGTGGGAGGTCTTGGTTGGGCTTGGGTAGACCAAAGATCAACTTAGGATACCAGCAACCATCTCTGATCACTACCATACTCTTAAATCCTGTGTGACTATACTGTACATCTTGATTACTCAATAAGAAGAAGCAATATCAATCACCATTAAACCTGATTCAGGTTAAACAGTCTGGCTTTGCCAGGTTGAATCTGGCAGGAAAGCCACAACAACTGTCAAACTTCAGTTCTCACAGCATCTGATCATCTATAGTTTAAGCCCAGGATTTCCTTTTCCCCTCTCTTTCAATTCCCTGTTCCCTTTCCCTAAGTTTGTTACCATTAAATCTTAAACTCACTTAGGTGAATGTCATTCTTTACCTTAAGGATTAACAATCATATCCTTGGGTAGTTGAAGAAAGAGGGATTATTTCCAAATAAAAGTTAAATCTCAGTCATCTAGTGTTTATCCATATCTTGGGGCCAGGATAAGCAGTTAGAAGAGCTGTGTAATCTGAGCCTCTTCACTTGACTACTTATTCTGGGACATTGTTATACTGAGGTTGGGTGTAGCAGTTTCTTCACAAATCTTCCTGTGGGGTTCTTAGTGTTTCACCACCACAAATTAGTGTTACACCTAGGGATTTCCACATTCACTCAGCTTCAGCTCCTCATACCATCAAAGGACCTGCCCCCTTATTATATAACAAGTATCATCTGCAATAGCTGTAAGTTAAAAGCTTCCCAATAAGATAAGGAATGAAACAAGGATGCCCATTATCACCTCTATCATTTAATATTGTACTAGAAAAGTTATCCTTAGGAATAAAAGAAGAAAAAGAAATTGAAAGAGTTAAAGTAGGCAAAGAGGAAACTAAACTATCACTCTGTGGATGATATGATGGTACACCTAGAAAATCAACTAAAAAACTAGTTGAAATACTTAATGACTTTAGCAAAGTTACAGAATACAAAAAAAAAACACACACACACAAATCATCAGCATTTCTATATATTTCCAACAAAACCTAACAGCAAGAGTTAGAAAGATAAATTCTATTTAAAATCACTAAGCAATATGAAATACTTAGGAAACAATTTGCCTAGACAAATGCAGGAATTATATGAACACAATTATAAAACCCTTTTCACACAAATAAAGTTAGATTTTAAAATATTCATTTCTACTGCATAGACTGGCCTAATATAATAAAAATATTTTACTTATTTAGTGCCATATCAAACTACCAAAAAACTATTTTATAGAACTAGAAAAAATAACAAAATTTATCTGGAAGAACAAAAGGTCAAGAATATCAATAGAACTAATGAAAAAAAAAATGTGATGGATGATGGCCTAGTGGTACCAGATCTCAAACTGTATTACAAAGGAGTAATCATCAAAACAATCTGGTACTGGCTAAGAAATAGAAGGATGGATCAATGGAATAGAGTAAGGGCAAATGTCCTCAGCAATCTAGTGTTTGATAAACCCAAAGACCCAGCTTTTGGAATAAGAACTCACTATTTGACAAAAACTGTTGGGAAAATTGAAAAACGGTACAGCAAAAATTAGGTATAGGGGGCAGCTGGGTAGCTCAATAGATTGAGAGTCAGGCCTAGAGACGGGAGGTCCTAGGTTCAAATCCGGCCTCAGACACTTCCTGGCTGTATGACCCTGGGCAAGTCACTTGACCCCCTTTGCCCACCCTTACCACTCTTCCACCTAGGAGCCAATACACAGAAGTTAAGGGTTTAAAAAAAAACTAGGTATAGAGGTCGGTTGTCACCTCTGCCGTTGCCGTTGCTACAGGAGCCGGAGGGACCGAGCCCAAGGAGCCGCTACTGCCTGAGGATTGCAAAAATGCTTTGGAGCTTTTAACTGAATCAAAGAGAGAACTCCAGACTAAATCAGAGACCACAAGAAGAGAAGTAGAGGCAAGAGGGACTCAGGGCCAATGCAGCAACAAAGAAGACAACCAGAATTAGTGGAAAGAAATCTTCCTGTTTTTGTGTTTCTTACTGAGTTGATATTTTATGCAGATGACCAATCAACACACAAACAGGTGTTGACACTGTATAACCTCTATGAATTTGCCCTAAAGTTCGAAGTTTTATGCACTATTCCCAATAAGTATGTTGTCGTTGATGCTGCGGGGGCAGCGAAGCCTCAGTGCTGGGTGGGTATCGTAATTCGTCACAGAGATGTTCGGTCCTGCCACTATGATGTAATAGACAAATTCCCCCAAAATGTCCCCAAGTTTCTGAGCAAGGCCAGCGAAAAGCTTTAGGACAGAAAGAGATTATTGCTACCCTCCTTCCATCTGCCAAAGAACAAGGAAAGGAGACCTCTGGTAGTTTTGTTGAATGACTGTAGTGAGATGTTTTGAGGAAACTGGCTTTTTCTATCAATACCTTGTTTTACAGAAGACTTTTAGTAAAGCCATGTTGGTTATTTGGTTACCTTTTTCTAATTCACTTGGATTGTTCTGGTCCTGTTTGCCCTCGGGGTTAGAGGCTTACCTAGCTAAGCTGATGGTTGTGGAAACAACCACTTGTATATACCTCTGCCCTCTTAGCCTTGCTCAAGGTGGAACTGAAGTTAGGATGATGTGTAAAATATAAAACAGTCCCAGGGAATCCCAGATGCCCCAGGGTCTTACTGACCACCCAAACCATCGGTTTCTCCCAGTGAGCTGGCTGTAGCTAACCAGCTGGATGGCACACTTGAAAGCCACTGAGGCTGAAAAAGTCAGCCATCATGTGGCTGTCAGGGAAGTTTCTCTCTTTGGCCTAATGGGTACAATAATTGGAGGCCAGGTATTAGTTCAGCCTCTCGGCCCACTGGCTTCTCTCTCTGTCTCTCTCTTCAATGCTTTGTGTTAATAAGCAGAATATTATATTGTTTTGCTACCCCTTGTCCCTAAGTGACAAACCTGAAGGCTTAGCAGAGGCTCTGCTGCTTGTTTTGGATTGGGGATTCATTACTTGCCCCCAACCTAGATGTGGGAACTGTTCCATTTTGATCAGAGCAGAAAATCATAACTGATAGTTACAGAGCGTCTTCCCCTTGCTCAATTCTAATTTTTAGGGAGGGATTCTTTTTTCAGCAAGATTTTGGACCTCTTTTTCTAATTCTTTGACTTTCTTTTTATAATTTCTTGCATTGTACTTATTTCTTTTCCCAAATTTTTCTCTACTTTTCATTTGATTTTTACCCTTTTTAAAGCTCTTTCATTACTTACTCAGGTTTATGACCTTTTTATATTTTTCACTGAAGCTTTACAAGTAGCTGTTTTGATTTCATTGTCTTCTTCTATTTGAGCCATGATCTTTTCTAACATGGTAACTATAAATGGTCAGAGTTTTTTATCCTGTTTACTCTTTTTAAGAGCTTATTTCCTAGTTATTAACTTTATTTCAGAGTTGGGTTGTATCTGAAGGAATAATGGCTCAGGTTTCAGATATTTTATGTTGTTTTCAGAACTCTTGTTTCTAATGCTCTATAATTCAAAATGAGGTATGTTCCGTTCTCTTCTGGCTTACCACTTGGTTTATGAATGACCTCAAGTACTCTTCTCCACCCCTGAGCCATGACCAGGACCCCCCACAATACCTGCTACCTTAAATGCTCTCATTCCCCAACAACCACTAGCCTCTGTTCTGCCTGACCCAAGGATCAATTTAACCCTCTGCCCTGGAACTGAAACCATGAGTGACTACAATCAATTCTCTCCATCCAGGAACTGGTGAGCAGTTCTACAACTGCACCCACTAGCTTGTGATTATTGCTCCTCATTCATAGACACAGCTTGGTCCCCACATCCAATACCAATAGAGTGTCCCACAATCTTCTCCTGATGAACTTCCAGTCACTGGGTCCAAAGTTCCCATAGTATACCAACACAGCTACACCAACGCTTGCTATTTGTTGACATATGGTATATACATTTTGTTCCCAATCAAATAAATCCTGTCCCAGGAGGTCAAATATTTCCAAACATTCTCCCAAGTTGTTTTAGGCTTCATGATTGCTTTGCCCCAGCTTTTCATTGTTTATGCTGCACTAAAATTCAATTTGAGGTACCACCTCACACCTAGCAGATTGGCAAAAATGACAGCAGGCAAGAATAATAAATGTTGGAGGGGATGTGGCAAAATTGGGACATTAATGCATTGCTGGTGGAGTTGTGAACTGATCCAACCATTCTGGATGGCAATTTGGAACTATGCCCAAAGAGCGATAAAAGACTGCCTGCCTTTCAATCCAGCCATACCATTGCTGGGTTTGTACCCCCAAAGAGATCATGGATAAAAAGACTTGTACAAAAATATTTATAGCCACGCTTTTTGTGGTGGCAAAAAACTGAAAAACAAGGGTATGCCTTTCAATCGGGGAATGGTTGAACAAATTGTGGTATATGCTGGTGATGGAATACTATTGTACTCAAAGGAATAATAAACTGGAAGAATTCCATGTGAACTGGAAAGACCTCCAGGAATTGATGCAGAGTTAAAGGAGCAGAACCAGAAGAACATTGTACACAGACACTGAAACACTGTGGTAAAATCGAATGTAATGGACTTTTGTACTAGCAGCAATGCAATGACCCAGGAAAATTCTGAGGGATTTATGGAAAAGAACGCTACCCACATTCAGAGGAAGAACTGCAGGAGTGGAAACACAGAAGAAAAACAATTGCTTGAACACATAGATTGATGCAGACATGATTTGGAATGTAGACTCGAAAGGACCACATCAATGGAACTATCAATAATATGGAAATAGGTCTTGATCAATGACACATGTTAAAACCAGTGGAAATACGTGTCAGCTATGAGGGGCAAGTTGGGAGGGTGAAGGGGAAAGTAAGAACATGAATCATGTAACCATGGAAAATTTTTCTAAAAAATAAAATTTAAAAACTAAATAAATAAATAATGAAAATCAATTTGAGGCATTATTTTAAGTAATTCAAAGAAAATTTTGAAAAATCCATGTAATTTCTTGCCTTATTCTACAAGCTAGAATAAATATTGAAAAAAATCTACTGATCATTTCTGGAAAGAGATCCCAAATGAAAAACTCATACTAGCATTATACATAAATTTCAAAGTTCCCAGATCAAGGAGAAAACATTACAAGCCTCTAGAAAGAAACAATTCAAATATTTTGGAATTACAGTAAAAAATAAACAAAGATATAGCAGCTTCTACATTAATAGACAAAAGAACATGGAATATGATATTCTGAAGAGCAAAGTACCTGAGTTTGTAACCAAGAAACAACCAGAAAAGTTGAGTGTTATCCTATAAGGGGAAAATTGATATTTAATTAATTAAAAGACTTTTAGGCATTCTTGGAGAAAGACCAGAAATGATCAGAAAATTTAACTTCCAAATAGAAGGTTAGGAGAAACATAAGAAGTTGAATGTGAAACATTAATCACAAGAGACTGAGAAAGATTAAATTGCGGCACAGGTGGGTGGCTCAGTGGATTGAGAGTCAGGCTTAGAAACAGGAAGTCCTAAGTTCAAATCTGGCCTCAGACATTTCCTAGCTGTATGACCCTGGGCAAGTCACTTAATCCCCATTGCCCAGCCCAGGGGTTGGCAACATATGGCTCTCGAGCCATATCTGGCTCTTTTGAGGGAGCCATAAAGTCAATTTTTTTTCAGGTGCTGTTACAGGAGCGCGCACTGTGAGCACTGTACAGCTCTCACGAAATTACATTTTTAAAAATGTGGCATTTATGGTTCTTACAGCCAAAAAGGTTGCCAACCCCTGGCCTAGTCCTTACCACTCTTCTGCCTTGGAACCGATATACAGTGTTTCTAGAAATCAATAAATAAAATTAAATTGTTTACTATATTGGAAAATGATATTTGTAACTATTAAGGATATTTTCATTATTAAGAACATACATAATGTGATACATCTCCAGTCATGTCCTGGGGAATATAGAAATATATGTTGCATGAAAGCATATATAATAAAATCTATATTAGACTATTTGCCACCTCTGGGAAGGGGGTGAGTAAAAGAGAGAGTGAGAGAATCTGAGTTACATATGTCAAAAAACATGATCAAAAATTTTCTACATGTAAATGAAAAAAAATTAAGAATCTATACAGATGGTTGTTATTTCTCTTTCATTTTCAAAGAGGACCAATGACATTGCAAGGTGATGTCTTAACGAGTATAGTTAGATTTAAGTCAGGAAGACTTATATAAGGTCATCGGCTTCATTCTTTCTTACAGTTATTGAAGTCTAGTGGCAAGAAAAGTTACCCCCCAGGGTACAGTGGATGACCTTAGCATCTTCCATGTTTGAACAAATTTTAGGCACTCCATAGCTCCTGCTTTCAACACCTTCATGGCCATTGAAACAAATTGTTCTCATTGCCCCATTCTGCAGTGGGGATGCTTCAAATGTTTGGATAGACATCCTCCTAACTCACCAAAGGGTTTGTGGCCTCTCAGTTATCCTCAACTTAGTTCAGCCCATCTGCAAAGATGACTTACTAGGATGTGGCTACTGTGCATGTTATAGCTTCATGGAGCCACAGGTGAGAGATGAGTGCCAGGCGGACATCAAAGAGAGATAAACAGCTCTGAAAAAGGCTGAGAAAGCCCTCTGCAGATAGGGATGAGTACTTCTTGAACTCCCAACAGATAGGGCTTGGTTTTCAATTGATTTTGATGTTATAATCCTAAAAAACAAAAGTGGGGAGGGAGAGGTAAAATGAAGATTATCTCATATGAAAGATGCATAAATGAAAGAACTTACAGTGAAGGAAAAGATGGAGTACAGGGTAGACTAGCTACAAATTTTATTCTCATAAGAAGTGAGTTAAAGAGGGAATATACATCTAGTTGGGTATAAAAGTCATTTTCACTTACAGAGAAAAAGGATATAAGCTAAGGGGACAGAATAAGGTAGGAATTATTACAAGGATGTGCAGAAAAGAAAAGCGGTGATCAGAAATAAGTTAGATTTCTGAGTAATGTTTGTGCAAAGAGAGAGAGAGAGAGAGAGAGAGAGAGAGAGAGAGAGAGAGAGAGAGAGAATAAACACTGAGGAATATAGGATGGAGATAATAAACAACTTGAAATTATAACATTGAATGTGAATGGGTTTAACTCACTTATAAAAGAGAAATGGATAGCAGAATGGGCCAAAAACTAGAACCCAACAATATGTTTTTAAAAGAAACATACTTAAGAATGAGAAGCATGCATAGAGTAAAAATAAAAGGCTAGAATAAAATTTATTATGCTTCAGATGATATAAAGAAACACAGACATAGAAATCATGATCTAGACAAAGTTAAAGTTAAAATACATTTAATTAAAAGAGATAAATAAGGAAATTACAATATGTTAGAAGGTGCCATAGATAATGAACTAATATCAGTACTAAGCATATAAGCACCAAATGTTATAGCATTGAGATTTACAGAGGAAAAGGCAGCTATGTTACAAATGAAAACAGGTAGCAAAACTATAATAGTGAGAGAGTTCAACTTTTCCCTCTCAGAACTAGATATATCTAACCAAAAAAAAAAAGAAGAAGAAGAAGAAAGAAAGTATCTCTGATAATCCAGATACAATATGATAGACATATGGCGAGAATTGATTGGAAATAAAAAAGTATATATCCATTTCCTAGTGGTGCATTGCATCTTTAAAAAATTAGCATTATATAGAGAAAAATTTAGTTCATAGGAACAGTAAATAATTTTATTAAAGAGAATTGTATTAATGAGACAATATATCAAAATTTAGGAAATGCAACTAAAGTGATAATTAGAGGAAATATTATATATTGTATATATATTATATATATTATTTATATATATGTAATGCTCACATAAATAAAATACAAAAAAGTAGTACAATGAATTGAATATGTAATTTTTAAAAATAGAATGAGAATAAATTTAAAATCTCCAATTAAAAAACAATTTGGAAATCCTGAAAACTAAAGATGAGATTAAAAAAAATAAATGTAAGAAAATTATTTAATTAAATAAAACTAGGAATTGGTTTTATGGGAAAAAACAATAAATCATTGGCTGATACAATTTTTAGAGAGATTGAAACTAGTATCACCAACATCAAAAATGAAAAGGGTGAATACATCACTAATTAAGAATAACTTAGAATTATTAGTAGGAGTCATTTTGCTAATAAATTATATAAATTATTATTAATTTATATGCCAATAAATTTAAAAATTTAAATGAAATAGGAGAATAATTACAAAAATGCAAAATGCCCAAATTAATGGAAGAGTAAATAAAATATCTAAATAAATCTTTAAAAAAAGAAAGAAATAGAACAGGAATGGAGCCATCATTTGACAAAAAGAAATGTGTATATATAAAACTATGTCTTACTTATTTCTATTTATCAGTTCTTTTGATAATAATAATGAAGATAATCACAATAATATCTAGCATATGCTTAAGGTTTACAAAGCACTTTATCATTATTGTCTCATTTTCACTTCACAACAACCCTGGGAAGTAGGTACTATTATTTGCTCCATTTTACAGATTAGGAAACTGAGCCTTATAGAGGTTAACTGACTTGTTCAAGTTCATATAGCCATTTGGTATCTGAGAGAGAAATTGAACTTACTTCTCCCTGACTCCATTTCCAGAGCTCTGTCCACAGAATCATGAATACATACTCCATCAAGGATGCTTGCATGGGTCACAGAATGAACCATTGTCTCTCAAGTAATCATATGCTTTAACGCAATAATCATAACTTCACAGAAGAAAAAAAAGTTCCAAATATTCAGTCTAAACAGAATACTTGGAGATGATTTTTCTCTTACACCAGTAAAACATTGAAGTAAATTTGGAGTAGCTTTGATTCAATTCAATCAATCCTAGAATTGTACCCTTCCTGAAAAAAATGAATTACCTGATTTCTCTGATCCCTATCATTCTAAGTAAGGTACTCTCTGCACAGAGGCTACTAAGTACAAGTTATTTAATGACTAAAGTTACCGGAGGACAGGAATTCTAGTGATCCAGCCTTATATTTAATGATCTGTTTGATCACCAGAGTATTTTTTAACTATCTATATGCCCTAATGGACCTGGTTCTTTACTAAATGGTTAGACTATTTAAATGAACTGAGTAACCTAGTAAAGTGTCATACCTCATAGAGCATCTCTACTGATAAAATTTACTCTCCTAGGAAAGGCCATGGCTATTACTTTTCAATCAGTCAATCAAAAGGCATTTTGTTAAATGCTTTCTTCTGTGCTGATAAGGATGCTATGGAGACATAAAATTAAAAGGAGCTTAGGTTATCCTGGAAGAGAAAACAGGTAGATAGACAAGATGAAAGAAGTGCAGAGGACTGAGGGCAAGGGAAGAAACACTAGTAAGAGGGATCAGTGATTAAGAAATGTCTCCTAGGGTTCCGGGCTAAGATGGCGGCAGAGTAAAAAGCAGCTCTTAACCTCTCCTGACCGAAACACACAAAACTCCTCAAGGGGACATA
>NC_058135.1:30739247-30752761 GCF_016433145.1 Gracilinanus agilis
AAATGGGCAAGAGACATGAATAGGCAATTTTCAGGTAAAGAAATCAAAAGTATCAATAAGTACATGAGAAAGTGTTCCAAATCTCTAATAATTAGAGAAATGCAAATCAAAACAACTCTGAGGTATCACCTCACACCTAGCAGATTGGCTAAAATGAAAGAAGGGGAGAGTAATGAATGTTGGAGGGGATGTGGCAAAATTGGGACATTAATGCATTGCTGGTGGAGTTGTGAACTGATCCAGCCATTATGGCTGGCAATTTGGAATCACGCTCAAGGGGCTATAAAAGAATTCCTGCCCTTTGATCCAGCCATACCATTGTTGGGTTTGTACCCCAAAGAGATCATTGATAAACAGACTTGTACGAAAATATTTATAGCTGCGCTTTTTGTGGTGGCAACAAACTGGAAAAGGAGGGCATGTCCTTCAATTGGGGAATGGCTGAACAAACTGTGGTATATGCGGGTGATGGAATACTATTGTGCTAAAAGGAATAATAAACTGGAGGAGTTCCAGGCGAACTGGAGAGACCTCCAGGAACTGATGCAGAGTGAAAGGAGCAGAGCCAGAAGAACATTGTACACAGAGACTGATATACTGTGGTAAAATTGAATGTAATGGGCTTCTGTACCAGCAACAATGCAATGACCCAGGACAGCTCTGAGGGATTTATGGTAAAGAAAGCTACCCACATTCAGAGGAAGAACTGCAGGAGAGGAAACATATAAGAAAAGCAACTGCCTGAACGCATGGGTCGGGGTGGACATGATTGGGGATATGGACTCGAAACTACCACACCAATGCAACCACCAACAATTTGGAAATAGGTCTTGATCAAGGACACATGACAAAACCAGTGGAAATGTGCGTTGGCCATGGGTGGGGGAAGTGCGGGGGGTGAAGGGGAAAGTAGGAGCATGAATCATGTAACCATGTTAAAAATGAATATTAATAAATGTTTAAATTAAAAAAAAATTTAAAAAAAAAAAAAAGAAATGTCTCCTAGAGGAGATGGCATTAGTACTGATGTTTGAAGGAAACCAGAGATTCTAGGAGATGGTAGTGAGGAGGAGAGAAAACAAGGAACAGGGGACAGTATTCAATGGCTCAGAGATGGGAAGCTGTGTTAAGGAAACATCAAGGACAATTTGGCTGGACTAAAGAGTGAATCAAAAAGAATAATATAAAAGTAACCCAGAAAGGAAGGTCAGATTCAAGTTCTTATGGGCTTTAAAGGCCAAAAGAGGCCGGTATATTTGATGCTACAGGCAAAAGGGAGATTATCAAACAGGGGAATGACAGGATGAGACTTTAGAATTCTCACTTTTACAACTGTGTGGTGGAAGGATTGAAGAGTTACAATTTTGCATTGAACCGTATTTTGTTTCCCTCTTTGATTCTCTAATTCTAACCTAACTCATGCACCATACATTTGGTACCAGTCTTCTTTCTAAACATTACTATTACTACTACTAGAAAATAATAATAGTAACCAACATCTATGTAGCACTTAATGATATGCCAGCTACTATGTTAACCATGTTACTACTATTATCTCATTTGGTCCTCACAACAACCCTGGGAGGTAGGTGCTATTATTATTCCCATTACAGTGGAGTAAACTTAAGCCAAAGAAAGATAAGTGACTTATCCAGCAACACACAGCTAGAAAATGTCTGAAATCCGATTTGAACTCAGCTCTTTGACTCCAAACTCAGGGCTTTATCCAATGTGCCACCTAGCTCCCCCTCCTTTCACAACTTCGTTGCTTCCTTAAATTGAGGAGGTTTATCCCCCATCACTATATTCCTATCTCTGACTACTTGTTACCCCGACCTCACCTTCAATCCCTTAGCATGGATCTCAAACCCATTTATCTAATCCAGTCTTAATTTGCAGCTCCAATATCCATGCCACGGCCTCACACTTTTGCCACATTTTCTATTCATAGGAATAGTCATTAATATAGTGCAAATCTGGCCTCAAATACTTCCCAGGTGTGAGCCTGAGCAAGTCACTTAACCCCAATTGCCTAATTCTTACTACTTTTCTGCCTTGGAACCAAGTAAGGTTGTTCTTAAAATCTGATGCTGACCACTTCGGGCCCAGAACTCATCTGGATTTTTTAAACCATATTTATCAAATTAAAAAGAAAAAGAAACCTAAAAGTGCATATCCTTACAACTCACTCAAAGTTAATGCTCATTTTCATGAACTTGTAAGCATAGAGTATGAGATCTTGGTCTGGGGAAAATTCTTAAATTGGGAAAGAAAAACTAATTTAGGCACCATTAGAACTAGGAAGGTAACTCCATCTACTACAAGTAATCAACACACACCCCAAAAAGATCAGTCCTAGACAACTTCAATGATAGTTTATGCTTTTCTTTATTATTTATTGCAACACTGGGGAAGGATAAAAAAAATTTAGGTGAAATGAATGTTTCCTTAACTCTAATGGTTTCACACCAACAGAAAAAGAAAATGGATGGATGAACTTTGGGTCCTCAGTTTTGTCTCTGTCTTCTTCCTCTGGTCACCTAAAAGACAAAAACATGTGATAAGCAAAAATGATAAAAAGCAATTAAGGAAAAATAATGTTTTCATTTTTCCCTTTCTTTTTGAAAAAAATATACTGAGTTTTTGTATCACCTATCTTACTCCAATATATCTTTCCTTCCACCCCTTCCTAGAAAGATATCCTTTAGAGGAGTAATTTAAAAAAGAAAGTTTAGGTGTAACTGGGTGGCTCATTGAATTGAGAATCAGGCCCAAAGATGGAAAGTCCTAAGTTCAAATCTGACCTCAGACACTTCCTAGCTGTGACCTTGGACAAGTTGCTTAATCCCCATTGCCTAGCACTTATCGTTCTTCTTACACAGTATTAATTCTAAGATGGAAAGTAAGGGTTTTTTTTAAGTTTTAAAAAAAGTTCAAAGAAATTAAAAATCAAATAATTAAAATTTTATATTTAAAATTTATTTTTCATAGTCCCCTTTGCTCTATAAAGAGATCTCTCTTTATATAATTAAAAGACAATGGATTCACTAAATGAATCTAAAATCACTAGACAGTAATGAATTCAGTAAGGGCAAAGAAAACATTTATCCACCAAGATCTGAAATTTAATATGGGCCCTTTCTTCCTGAGGTGATAAATCCTGAAAAGATTTAATATGTACCTTCCTTGGATATTCATGACAATGCTACATCATAACAAATATAGTAGAAATCAATACAAAACAGACTCTCTTCAGACTCCATCCTACAAGAAGTGATTTCTCAGGGACCATTGGCCCATTTGCCTAAAGCAGCTTGACTGTATAGATTTGAATTCAGGCTTCAGTATTGCCCATTATTCAGTCAACATGACCTACAACAGAAGGTGCTAGACTTTGAGTCAAGAAGGATTGGTACCCTACCTCTGATGCTTATCAGCTCTATAAAAGCAAGTCACTTAAGCTCAAGTAAGATTGAGCTATCCTTCAGCTGTGAAATATGGCAATGGAGGCTGGTCCCACAAAGTTGAAATCTCAGATACTTCACATATCCACATATTACCAACAAAAGACCCAAAGAGAGTTACCTGAAATGCTAGTGGCAGCTTGTCCATCTGGTGTTTATGCTAAGGCAGCTTGAGCTGAAGCAACCAGTTTGGGACCCTGCATGCAAAGAAATCACAAATGTGTGAAAAAGAAATTCCAAAGAGATCAGACCTAAGATCCCTGAAAGAGAGTTCTTTGAATATGATCCACTGCTTTTAAAGATCCAAAAGCAACCCTATAAAATGGCATGGGAAGATATTTGTGCATACAAGGTACCTAATTGCATATTAATCTGCTCTTGAATTGATAGGAAAGCCTTTCCTGTGGAAGAGGGATTAAACTTGTTTTGCTTTGCCCCTAGGAGTTGGCAAAACCTGCAAGAGCAATGGGCAGACCTTACAAAGGGAGATAATGAATTCTTCCTCGAAAACTTCAAGTGGACACTAGATGACAAATGATCAGGTAGGGGCAAAGAGAATTATTGTGCAAATAGTGGTTGGACTAGATCAGGGGTTCTTAACTTGGAGTCCACAATTTTTTTTCTATTAATTTTGTGCTTTTCATGAGCATTCTTCTGAGAAGAGGCACAAAGGCTTCACCAGGTTTCCAAAGAGGTCCATGAAGCAAAAAAGGTTAAGAACCCATGATTTAGATGATCTCTGAGGGTGTTTCAACACCAAGTTTCTGGATTCAGTGTTTGGATATCTTTGGGGCTGTTTTATTACCTACACACAAGCATTCAGATTTGGTTGGGTTATAGATCCTGGTCTTTTTCAAAAAGATGACCAACTAAAGGAATTCTTTAGTTAAATTTTATGCATGCCTCCAATACTACACATGTATGATTTTCATTCATCTGGACATGTACAAGACAGAGGAGCCAACAAAATTGAAGCATTCACTAGACACATACAACAAAAATGAAGCATTCACTAGACACAGAAGAATCTTTTAGTTTTGTGAGAAAAGGAAATTGGCTCTTATGTCAAGAATGACCACTTGCAGGAAACTAAGGTAGGAAACCTAAGTACTCCTGACTGAGCCCCCA
Organism: Gracilinanus agilis; assembly: GCF_016433145.1. Classification (NCBI taxonomy): domain Eukaryota; kingdom Metazoa; phylum Chordata; class Mammalia; order Didelphimorphia; family Didelphidae; genus Gracilinanus; species Gracilinanus agilis. The sequence goes on from NC_058135.1 coordinate 30,743,840, forward strand.
TTGAAATGTCACCAAGGACTCCCACAGATAGATGCATAATAGAAAAAAAGACATCCATACATCTTCAGCAAAGCAGCTTTCCTTGTCTTCAGCTTTGCAGCATTTGTCCACAAAAGCAGAGAATTCAGTAATGACACCCTTGACTTGGTCCTGAGTGATCAAGGGCTTGTGTTTCACGAGTTCCGCAAGTACACTGCAATGAGAGAAACCACAGAAATGGATGGGATGTGGAAAGAACAACCAGGTTGGCTAACCATGCATCATCTGGCCCTAGTTCTAGTTCACAAATCAGGACACTGGTAATGAAGCATGAAGTTTAGAGAAATACATAAGTAAAGATGCTCCTTTTGAAAATATTAGGACCTCCTAGGACATTTTCCTACCTTCCCCTTCATCTTATCATAGACTCCATCACATCAAATTAGAGAGATTCTCCTTTAGTTCATACTTTCCACAGTAGTGATCTACTAGATCTACTAGACCTACCTCTCTGTTTGACTCTAATTTGGGGAGTAGACTAAGATAGGTAACTAGGTGCCATGATGAATCCACTTGTAGTCAAGAAGACCTGAGGTCAAATCCTGCCTCACTAGCTGTGTGACAACTTTTTCAGCCTCAGTTTCCTAATCTGTAAAATGGGGTTAATAATAGCTCCTGACCTATCAGGAGTGTTGTGAGCAGCAAGTGACATAAAATTTCTAAAGCACTTTGGAAATTGTAAAGTGCTATATAAATACTAGTAGCTATCATTGCCATTAGATGCTATTCAATTATAGTCATTTGCTCCACAAGTTTCTGCTGAATCATTTGCACCTTAATCACTTCCTGAATACTTTTCCCTAACTGATACTTGCCCTGCCTCAGAAAGGTTTGCTCATGGTGTCAGCAGAATGCCTTTCTCTTTCTCACTCTCAAGGATGAAGCAAATAAATTTTGAAGAAAAAGGACACGCAACTCTCCTTACGTTTGTTTCTTGGTCTGTTTTTCCTCTTCTGGAAGTGTGCATAGGTCAGCATGGAAGACAAATGTGTCTGCAGAAAAGGCCTTGGGTACATATGTTTCATCAACTCCCAAGGCAGTGAAGCAAGGTCTGCGGTTCACCAAGGATTCAGTGCAGCATTTGGTGATTTTGTCACTCACTGGTGTCTTTTCATGCTGGCGGCACAGCTTGTCAACTACAATAGCCAACTAAAGATAAAAGAAGAGGGGGAAGCTGGGTGGCTCAGTGGATTGATAACCAAACCTACAGATGGGAGTTCAAATCTGGCCTAGGTTCAAATCTGGCCTCAGAAACTTCCTAGCTGCGTGACCCTGGGCAAGTCACTTAACCCCCATTGCCTAGCCCTTACCACTCTTCTGCCTTGGAGCCAATATGCAGGATTGGCTCCAAGACAGAAGGTAAGGGTTAAAAAAAAAAAAAAGATAAAAGGACAAATCGGTGAATTCATCAGATGGGTAGGGTGAACACATCACTACTTCAACACACTAAATTAAACTGCCATATTGAAGCCCACCCTTATTCATTGCCTCAATCTTCCATGTTCAATTCAAGGCTTCTGAGAGTATAGGGTATTTCAAAATAAATTAATTAAGGTCTTTTGGTTTGACATTTTTTAATGCTCTACTCAAGAGAAGAAGTGACTAACATTTATATTAAACACTCTTGCCACAGATTTTTTTATTGGCATCTTACGTTTAAAAACTCACAATGAATATACAGAGATAAATGATCTTAGCAACTTAGTGTTTGATAAACTCAAAGACCATAGCTTTGAGGATAAGAACTCACTATTTAACAAAAACTTCCTGGAAAACTGTAAAACAGTATGGCAGAAATTTGTAGATCAATATCTCACACCCTATACCAAGATATGGTCAAAATGGATATATAATCTAAATATAAAGAGTGATCCCATAAGTAAATTAGGGGAACATAGCCTAGGTTTATCTGACAGATATATGGAGAAGGGAATAATTTATGACCAAACAAGAGACATACAGCATTATAAGGAAGATGTAAAATAAATAATTTTGACTATATTAAACTAAAAAGCTTTTGTACAAACAAAACCATTCAATGTAACCAAGATTAGAAGGGAAACAAAAAACTGGGGGGGAAAGTTTTATAACAAATTTCTCTGACAAAGGCATAATTTCTCAGAAATATAGAAGACCGTCAAATTTATGAGAATACAAGCCATTCCCCAATTGGTAAATGGTCAAAGGATAAGAACAAGCAATTTTCAGATGAAAACATTAAACTATTAATAATCATATAAAAATGTTCTAAATTACTCTTGATTAGATAAATTCAAATTAAAACAACTCTGAGATACCACCTCACATCTATCAGATTGGCCAATTTGAGTTAAAATTTTTTTTAAAAACCCAAAGATAATATTAGAATAGAAAAAGGGGGGGTGAAACTCACATAGCCCTCAGCACAGCCCATTTTTTCATCATCGCTGAGTTTACAGCATTTGGAGCCAACTTTTGCTAATTTATGTGAAAGTTCTACTATTGTTGGAGTTGATACTTGAGGTATTTTTTTGGCGTAACGGATCAGTAATCTGTAATGACAACATTCCAAATATTTGTAGTCAGACCAAAAAAAAAAACACTTTTTAATTAAAAATAACAATTATCATGAATTCTATCAAAGCTTCTTAAACTCTAGCTTGATAAATTTAAACTGATCATTACCTGGCAATCAATATGATCATTTCCTTCCCTGTCTGGCCCTCCACTATCACAGTCTCCTCCACTGATCCATTCCACCCAACATGGTGTTTTATTTAGTGATAACAAGGATTTTTTGGAGGTTTTATAGATCTTCTCAATGTTGTTCACATTTAAAATCTTAAAAGTTTCCCATATTTTCCAGGTTTCCCCAAAACTAATTTGTCATGCATGGATCTCTCTTAAACATTGAATTTATTTAATTCTTTAGTCTGTACTAGCACCTCTTGGTATTCTTTGTTTCCTCTCCACTTCGGAGAGTAATCCTTTTAATTATTTGTCCTAACCCATTTTGTTTCCATTTCAAGTCTCATATTTGCCTGAACAAGTCTAACATTCTTTACTCTGTTGCTTGCTTTCATAGTTTTTTAGCCTTTGATCATATCAACTTTCAAGCTTCAACTTTCCATGAAGAAGAATTTTGATGAGTTCAACACTGGATCATAGATTTAGAACTGGAAATGATCTCAGAAGACATTGAGTCCAAAAACCTCATTTTGCAAAGAGGGAAACTGAGTCCCATGGGCTTGTCCAAGATTTAAAAAAAAACAACTAGTATCAGAATGAGGTCAAAATTGAGAGTCAAACTCATCTTCCCAATTCCAACCTCACTACTCTGTTCACTATCCCATATTGCCTCAGTCTATAGTAACATCTTTCCAGTAACAGCCCAAGTGCTGTGCTTGCATCCCCAAAGTACTGAAGGAACCAAACTCTTTCAAAGGACTTGGAAAGTGAAAGATGCAGCTTTTGTGTTTTACGGCCAATTAGGAGAGAAAGTTCCTTCATCTTATTAATCCTAAATGTTAAAAACTGATCAAATAGCAAGGTTCCACTTACTCATTTGCAAAGCCATATTCTCCCACTTTTTCAAAAAGATCACAATTTTGCTTGACTAAATTGTTGCTATCCTCAATAAGATTTTTCCGATGTTCGGCCTAAAAGAGAATAAAATGGTGTGCATTTTGTCTTCTGAAAACATATATACATTGCTTATTATTTATTATTGATTATATTCAGTTTAGAAGACATTTTAGTATTCACCCTCAAAAATCATTCCTCCACTTTACTTCACACAAGAACACACCTAAAATATCAACAAAGGTTTTCAAAATTTCTATACAAGGTCATTCTAGTTCCAGTTCCTAATGACCCTCATTCTCAGGACCCTCATGACAACTCAAAAATTCTTTTGTACGGCTAAAATGAGTTCCTTTTAAATTACACCTTTCAGAATGCTTTTTCTCATTCTATCTTGAATGGAGATGGAGAAAAACAAATCCTTTCTCCTTGGTCAAAGAGCCTTTCTAGAAAAGAGCATGTCATTTATAACCTTCTCATCTCTAGGAACTCATTATAATTCTTTTAACAACTACTTATAGCAATATGACTTAACAGTGAGACAAAGTCACAAGAAAAAGTGAAACTACTATTCATATGACTTTCACTGTCCCCCTCCCCACCCTCATCTTTTTTTTTTATACTACCGCAATATCATTTCCAGTTTGAGCAATCCTGAGCACTTGGTATCCTTTCTCAGGAATTTAATTTGATTTTTTACTTTCTCATAAGAAACCTACCACTTTGGCATAGCAGGTGGGAGGGTCTTCTGTGGCACAGCACTCCTCAAGTGTGGTTTCATAGTCCTTGGCTAGCCTTAACAGTGTGGTAACTGCAAGGTTAGAACCTCTCCTTGCACTGTCATACAAATAGCTTTAAAATGAAAATAAAACAGATGTTAGCTTGGTAAGAAACAGGATGAGTCCCTAGAATTATTCCTGTGTCCTAAGTCCTATGAATTTTGTGAAATTATAACAACAATAAAAAAATTGTGATAAAATGTTCAGACTTAACTTCACCTATTGATTTTTATATTGTTGAATTCCCCAGACCATGTTAAGTTTTCCTTTTTTACTTTTTTCAAAAAGATTAGTTGTGTGTATTATAGCCTTATTTATATATATATATATCACTGAAACCAGAGGATACCATCGTTAAAACAGAAATCTATCTCCCTGCTCTATATTTATCATAGCACTTAACTTACCTTCTACAGTTACTAAGTGGTTACATGTTTAGATGGCTTTCAACTTCTCCATTAGTCTGTACCTTCCTAGAATGCTAACATTCTGTCTTATACTTCTTAATATCACTTGCAGTGCTTGCTCAATACTGAGAGTATGGTACAGACTCAACAAATACTTATCCAATGAATGAGAGTGAATGAATGGATGGATGCATGATTAAAGAAAAGCTTATCAGCCAGGGACAATGTAGGGGTCTCCTTTCTTCCCTGATAGGAGAATGCTAATGTCATCAAGCCTTGAAGCCACAAAATAGTTGGTTCCAGAGCTAAAAGTGGCCTTAGAAGTCCTTTGTACTCTTCCAACCAGCAAGTGTCCAAAACTATCTCCATGTCCCCAGACATCTGTCCTCTCTAAGCCAAGTGGGACAATGAGAACTGCCTGTGTCTTCAGCTTAAAGGAAAGAGAATAAGCTGAAGTTCTAGAGTCCTTGCCCTGGATTCCATGACTAAGCACATCCAATTTCTGCCTAAAAGGCTTGGGGAAGGAATAGGGAACAGAACAAAGAAAAGGAGTAGCCAACAGCTCTACAAATGTGAAACAAGAAGAGTCTCTAGTAAATGGTATTAAGAATTTGAAATATGCACATAAATAATCTTAGAAGTTTAATTACTTGGCTAAGAAGAGATCTTTTGCTTCTTTGTAGTTTTGGCAAGCATCCTTGGTATTCACATAGATTTCAAGGAAATCAGGGAGGTCAGCAGGAAGGTCATCATTCTCCAAATCAGAAATGCACTGGCTTTTCTCCACTAGAGACTTATCACAACATTTTGAAAGTTTGCTGGAGATTGAGTCCTTGTTCTGACAAACGTAGTCAGAAAGAGCTGCCTAGAAGCAATAAGATGGAAGTGGTTCAACAGATGGATCAACAGCGAATAAAGTCAATAAACTCCTACCCAAGCTCCTACCCTTCTCTTTTAAAGTACTCTATAGAACTTTCCTATTTTTAACAAACTGCTCTTCACTTAGAACCCCTCTTCTGAAGTTCCTATCATATCCTTGAAGCCTCAGAAAACTGTCATTCTCCTGATGACACTCTATCCCTTTTCATCCTCCCTTTGCTCATTCTTTACCTCTGCCCCCACCACATTCTCTCTCTCTCTCTCTCTCTCTCTCTCTCTCTCTCTCTCTCTCTCTCTCTCTCAGATACACACACACACACACACACACACACACACACACACACACACACACACACACACATTGGGCCAAGAGTGGGGTAGGATGTGGTTCCTTGCCACATTTAGGCCCTTCAGCTAGCACCAGCACTCACTGTCTTCCTTTGAAGTTCAACCCAACCAGATGTATCAGCCTATCCTGACCCTAGTGGTTTTTATCTCACTCCCCCAAGTCTTCTTCTCCCTTTATTTTGCTTGCTTGCATATCAGATCCCTCCCCATTTCCTTCCAATCTCCATGTGGCTGATTTTTCTAAGTCTTAAGTTTATAATTCACCTACTTACTGAACCCTAAAGGGTCCCTCCAGGATCAATTGTAAATTCTGATAGATATGTAAACTCTCCATCACTGGTCCCTTTCCTAACTTTCTAGCCTTCTTATACTTCACTCTATTCCACAAGTTTTTCCACCTAGGGACACTGACCTGCTTTGCATTGGCCGTACCCCCATGGCTCAAATGCTCTGTCCCCACCCCCCAGCCTCTGACTCTTAGTTTTCCTGGCTTTCTTTAAGACATCCCCCAAATGTAGGAGCCGTCCTGTCCTAGATTTTCTTTCATATACTCTCTGGATATATTGCATATTCATTATTTATTTGTGTTCTCCCATTAGAATGTAAACTCCTTGACAGTGACTATTATTGTCTTTCTTGGTATCCACAATATAATGTCTGGCACATAGTAGGTGTTTAATAAATACTTATTGACTGGCTGACAAAATAACTAGCAGCCATATTTAGTTTGGTGACAATGAATTTTTTCCAAGAAAACAACAATTATAATAATAACAATCAATATTCTTTACTAAGAACTCATTTTGGTAAGGGAAGTGGTAGAGTTTGAGTGTGCTAGGCAGCCTGGGGGTCAAAGGGAAGATTTCTCAGAACAGGTAGAGAAAGCAATGGGAACATTAGAAACCTTGTCTGCTATGTTTCATAGCATTGCAGATGATCTCCCTTATTTTATCCATGAGCAAGTATTCACTTGCTTCCTTCCACTTGATAGTCACTGTGCTAGGCTTCAAGGATACAAAGGTAAAAAAGTCCTTACCTTCTAAGAGCTTATATTCTAACCAGGGAGATAACAAATATATACATAAATATATAAAAATATGTAAAAGTCAACACATAGTAATTTTCTGTAGGAAAAACTGAGATCAGAAAAGGCTTCCTATACAAAGGGGTATTTAAGCCTAGCCCAGTGCTTAACATACAGTAGATGCTCAATAATGCCAGTTGACTAGCTGTCTGACAAACCGAGCTAAGGTTTTCAAGAAACTAGGGATTCAAGTGTATTTGTTATATTAGTAACAATAAATAATTACCCTATCGTCAGCACACTCCAGCAGGTCACCATGGCAACATTCTTTGTGAACATTGGCAAGATCTTCCACTATTTTATGAATTTCAACAAACTCAGCCTTGGGAAATTTCTGACTGAGTCTAGCTATAAGCCTGTAAAGAAAATTCATGAAAGGTAAATTGACAAAATTTTAAATTTACATGAAATTTTCCCGGAAATCATTTTTTAAATAACTTTGAAATTCTTGAATGAAATTGTCATGTAGAAAATATTTGGGAGGCCAGTCAAATTTAGTGTTGACTCTGAACTTTCATTGCCATCGCCATCACTACCTGAGTTGAGAGTCAGAACCATCATCTGGCCTGAGATACTTACTAGCTAGGTGACCCTGAGCAAGTCACTCAACCCCAACTACCTAACTCTTACAGTTCTTCTGCCCTGGAACCAATATTTTGCATTGAATCTAAGACAAAAGGTAATGGTTTTTTCAATGTCAGCATACTCAGTTCTGAGATGCTCTGGGTTTATGATCAGTAAAAAAAAAAAAAAAAAAAGACAAAGTGACTAATTGTTTCAATATAATGTGATTCAATATAATCACAAAACTAAGGGAGCTCTTCTGAAACTTGCCCCTCTGCCATCCCTCCAGGCAAAACTGCCAAGAAGGCTCGGTGTTACCCTAACTTCTAGGGACTTGCAAGAAAAAAAATCCTGCGTTTTGATACCCACTAACCTGTTAACCTGTATTTACTGCACAAGTTGATCAGAAAAAAGCCCTATCTTCTATAGATTTTCAGTCAGCTGCAGGAAATAGTTACATGGAATGCTTATCAAGGGGTTGATGGATCTCCTCAAGGAGGAATCTATTTCTAGGCTTCTCAAGAGAGAGAGTTAGGTGAAAAAAACCCAGGGATTGAAGGGGGAGAGGGAAAAGATTCCTTAACTCTAAGATATTGTAGATTGACTTAACTGTTAACTTTGAAAACGAACTCTATAATTACAAATCACTTTTATATACATTTCATCTGAGCTCACAATCTCAACTATAGATACTTTATTATCTCTGTTTTACAGATGTGGAAATGGAGGTGGCAAAAAGGTTTTCCCAAGGTCACAAGGCTAATAAGTAGGAGAGGCAAGAACCCAAGCCTTTTTTTAGTACTCTATTTCACTGGAAACAACAATCATCAACAAAAATAAACTTTATTCAAGAAAAGTACTTGGATCATGAACCTGTTATTTCTGGTACAACATTCCCTGATTGTTGTTCTGCAGCATAGATGACTCCCACTAGAAACTCCCTATACCAATTCAATTCATTTGTAATTTTAAAAATCTGAATTATCTGGGGCACTGAAACATGAAGTGATATGCCTAGTTAAATAACTATTATGTATCAAACATGGAACCTTAACCAAGGTCTTTCTGATTCAGAGGGCAACACTGTATACATGATGCCATATTTTGGGGAGGGAAAAGATTATCCAAGCCTTAGCATTAAAATGGCCTTCATTACTATATTTTTTATGGTCTTGAAAAACAGAGGCCACATCTCTTACTCTCTCTGCAAATTCTCCCACCTTGAGAATATATATATATATATATATATATATATATATAT
>NC_058135.1:30753155-30851741 GCF_016433145.1 Gracilinanus agilis
TATATATATATATATATAGAGAGAGAGAGAGAGAGAGAGAGAGAGAGAGAGAGAGAGAGAGAGAATATAGCAAACACAATAAACAATAAACATGGTTACTTAGAAACTTGTAGGGAACTTTGGGAACCCCATTACAATGAGGTACTTTGGGGAGTCAAACTCAATATTAACGGACACTTAGAATGAAAAGAGAATCATGGCTTAACTGGGCTGAATGAGACTACATCATGATCCAAAGTGGAAGGCAAAGAATTAGACAGAACCAAACTCCCTTATCAATTCAGCAGTAGAAGGAATTGGAACATTAAACTAAGTCAAGCAGGGGTGAAGTGGGAGTAAGGTTGGGGAAAAACCATTGCCATAAATTCTCTCTAACAGTCCAGGTAGGGGGATAAACATTTCTAGACCTTATTGACAAGACTGGAATAAAAATACCTGCCACTTTTATGACAAGGATTAAAAGGGAAATTTTCAATTCTGAAATTAAATTGATTCTGTTTTTTCATTTTTATTGGTCCTATTTACAGTTAATTGATTTTGTCCTGTAAGTCATGGTTTTTTGTCCCTGAACTTAGTGAAGAAAATTGACCTGTAATGAGTTAAGTTAAAAAATCCAGTTCTGTTAATCACCGTTCTGTGCTTCCCTCAAGGAATTCTGTTATCATTACAGGATGAAGATGGAAACAAGACAAGTTATCCTTCAAAGATACCTAGTTTTTATCCAAAGAAGTCTAGCTCACTATATTTTAATATTACAAATGGACTCAAAAAATGAGCTTTTCTTAGTCACAAGAGGAAAGGAGGAAAGGCTATTGCTAGTCCCTCATTTCCAACTACAACCAATAATAGTATTTCCTGAGCCTCAGCTATATAACAGATCATACTGTTTGTTCTCAACACCAGGATGTTACCTATGCTTTTTAATATAGTTATTTAAAATGATTTACATCTTTAATTCTTTGTCTTTTGGCTAAACAAGGCACTCATTAGACCCATTCTATTGAAATGTTTTCTTGTTCAGAGAAGCATGCTTTGGTTTATCTTTTTGTTGAATTTCACTCACAACAATGCTTTGATATTTTTGAGGGAATGAAATTAACAACAAATGGTGTTAGCTATGGAATTTGGAATCCCAAGTCTTTTTCCATCTTTGCCTCTTCAAGAAATGTAGCCGTTTTTAGGCAAATGATACTTAAAGACTTACCCTGCCTTGACAGCTCTCTCTCCAAATTTGTCTAAACTGGAGCATCGGAATCTCTGCTTTGCACCTGCACTTAGTACTTTTTCTCTTAAATCAGTGAGCTGTAGAAAGAAGAAACCACCTTTTTTCAGAAATAATTTTCACTATTTTCATTTTCATGAAAAATAAATTCCCCACAAAGCCTTCAAAAATTAATTCAGTATTTTTATAGTTCAGGCAGTTTAGACTGGGTTCCATAAACCAGATAGATATATAGATACATAGATAAATGGATGGGTGAATAGAGAAAGAGGGGGGGATTGACAGGCATTGATAAGTGTATTTAAATATACTTGGATTCCTTGGTAATCCTATGTATTTAATTTTAAGCATATAATGACATAATTCTGAGAAAGGGTTCTTAGGCTTCACTAGAATGCCCAATGGGTCCATGACACAAAAAAGATTAAGAAGTCCTGCCTTATATGAAGATGGCATTGCTCATTCACCAATGATAAGGCATACATTGGACTTGTTTTCTCAGTAGTAGTCGCAACTTTGCCCCAACCCCTTAATCTTGTCTCATTCACACAACTCACTCTTTTACATACAGTAGAGTCTGTGCACTCCAAGTTCCTCCTCGAATATTAACATACACACACACACACACACACACACACACACACACACACACACACACACCTATCACCAGGAAGCAGAAAATTCCCAGACTGCAATATTGTATATAGTGAAATGATCAGAGTAGAATGGGAAGTTTAAGCAACCTATAGGCAAATGCTATCACACTATCCTTGGCAGAAATAGGAACAGTAGATGAGAGGAGCAAAGGAAGGAGCATATATTTAGAATTGGAAGGAGCACAAAGTTCAACTCCCTTGCTTTACAGATTAGGAAACTGAGAGCAAGACAAAGTAGGTGGCTTATCTAGGGTCCCACAGCTAATAAGCATCTAAGATGGGATTTGACTTGAACCCCTCACCCACAGGTCTTATCTACCATACTACATGGCCTCTTGAGCAGAGGTCTCAAGAAGATGATGATGAAAGATTATAGTAAAAAAGATGTGGCTTCTTGGGTCCAGGTCAGGGATCCTATGGTGACTTGATCTTTTGTTTGTTTGTTTGTTTGTTTTTAATAAATACCTTGTCATTGAGGCATGTGGCTTTGTCAGCTGCTGCACAACATTCCCTCACTGCATCTCTGTACTGAATTGCATAGGCAAGGAGTGCTGGGGCATAGAAGTAGGGGTGTCTTCTGGCAACTTGATGCAAGTAGCTGAAATTGGCAGAAAAGAAATGGTCACTTTCTAGCAACAACAAATATTAAACATCCTCAATCTTGTGTCCACATCAAGAACCATGGAGAGCAGTTTACTCCTCCAACTCAACTTAGATTTTAATTTTGCTGCCTCTTCCCTGCTGGAGATGTGATTTCCTCATCATTCTTCCAGCTCTATCTGGGAATTGGTGGGCTTAGGGAAACCAACCTCAACCATGCCTGGGGCAAATGATGTAAAAGCCTCCATCAGTTAAGAGGTAAAGACGCCCTGAGAGGGGAGCAAAGGCTCTGGGGAGGCCGTGAGTGGTGAATGATTCACCTAGGTCCCACATATTCATTTCTAAATTAGTGATTCCTACTAATTGGGAGCTAGGTGCTGCTGTTTCCACACTGCTGAAAGGGCTACAAATGTTTTGAACTGTCTCTGGTTCTTCCCACTTCAGCACACTAAAACTAGATCCAGCTCTGAACAATGGAAATTATGAGCAAGGGCACTCCCTCCATTTCTGGAAATTGGCCAATTTTTAGTAACTTAATAATCTTTGCCAAGCTGCCTAGATCACTGAGACCACAGAATTCTAGAGCTAGAAAGGAATTCGAAGACCTCATCTAACCCTCTCATTTGATAGATGAGAAAACTGAGACCTAAAAGAGATTAAATGATTTGCCTTTGCCAGCTAAGTGGCACAGTGGAGAAAGTATCAGGCTTAGAGTCAGGAAGATCTGAATTCAAATCCAGTCTTGAAAACTTAATAGTTATGGGATCCTGGGCAAATCTCTTAACTTTATGTCTGCCTCAGTTTCCTCAACCATAAAATGGGGCTTATGACAGCAACTACATAATTTTTTGGAACTACAATAAAATTATATTATTAAGTCACAGCACAAAATGGGGGTTTCATAAATGCTTATTCCTCTCCTGGACTCCTAGGTTGGTCCACTAGTTCATATATCACTTTCTGATCTCACTTACTAGCCCATGACTTTGTTTTCATTCTCTGTGAATTCCTGGCACAGAGCATCAGGTTCAGGGGCTACAATTTTAGGGAGGTCTGGATGGTCATCTTTGTGGCTCAGGAAACACTGGTTTCTCTCAGGTTCCTCTTTGGCACAACAGTCTGCCATTTCACCATATGACTCCCGAAGACTTGCTATTTTACATAGCTTATCGCCCAAAAGTTGGTGCTAGGAAGCAAAAAAATAGAGGGTTAGTTGATGACCAATTTGAAGTTCCAGGCATACTTGACTTTCTTATTTGGGTGGACCAACATTCAGGAGACAAGAAGTGAGGAAAAGAAGTCATCTTCACAGTCTACTGCTCTTCTCACATTATCAAACTTTCTCTTCATTCAGACAAATTTTTGCATTTTTTTTAATGAATGGGAACAGTCCTGGACAGATTGTTGGGGTGAGATAACCAGGAGCAAAGAAAAAAATGGGCTTTTTGCAGGGACAAATTGCTATTTACCCTGGCCTCCTACCTGAAACAAAATGAGAGAAAGTCATACTGAAGAACAGAATTGATACTCACAAGGGATTTGCCACAGTTTTCAGCTGTCTCATCAGCAACACAGCCTTTTGCAAATTGTACAACCTCATCTACCAATTTCACATGATCTTCAAATGGGCATTTCTGGAGGTACTGGGCAAATGTGATCAAAACTCTGGAAAAAAAATTCTTCCAATTACTGAAAGCAAAGGAGGAATTTAATAATACAAAGCCCCATTTTAAAGTGTTCCCTATGATGCAGATCCAATTTGCATTGACACTATCCACAATCTGGCTAGAGTAAGAAGTTATACTGAGGGAAAGTCAGGGACAGCATATGCCAGATAGACCAACCACCACTTCTATTCACATCCATGCCCAGGACCCTGGCATCCAAGAGACCTGGGAATAGCAGCACCTCTCTGACTATACATCTTTCCTCCAGTCTGACATTATCTACAGCCATTATGCAGGGGAATCAACCCTGGTAGAGATAAGACATGGCAACCATCTCTGAGACTGCTGTAGATCCCAATTCTTCAACAGCCACAGCTACTGAAGACTCAGCAAAGAAAATACTCATCACCAAAGTCCTTGATGATGTCAAATAGATTAACAACAGAAAAATAATATGGTTTAAATATTACCATATGTTTTGCTATTTTACCCTAAGAACCACGGAAATTTTGCATCTGCCTTTTAGCCAAACTCTCTAGATGTGTTGTCTCCCCAATTAGAATGTGTACTCCTTAAGAGCAGGTACTGCTTTGCTTTCTACTTAGATGTATTTCCAAGTCCTTAATTCAGTAAACACTGGACATTTTTTCATTCATCTACTCTACAAGGATCAAAGTATATGATCTTTCTCACTACTCCTAACCAAGGAGAAGAAAGAAGCAAGCATTTATAGAGTACCTACTTGGTGCCAAACACTGTGCTTAGCACTTTTCAAATATGAACTCGTTCGATGCTCTCACCAACCCTACAAAGTAAGGTTGTCTTCACTTTATAGATGGAAAAACTAAGGCAGGCAGAAATTAAATGACTTTCCTATGGTTATACATTTAGGAAGAAGCTTCAAAGGCCAAAATTGAACTCAGGATCTTTCTGACTCTATGCCTAGTGCTCTAGTCACCTTGCTGTCTATGCTGTAAAATTTGTTAAAGCCAACTTCATTTTTTAAAAAAGGAAAAAAAAATCTGAGCCAATTTCTTATAATGCTCCCTTTTCCCTCTTCTTGTCTTCCCCACTCCCAATAACCTCCTATTCCTGCTTCTCATACAAACCCATGCCTCAGAATCTCCAGTCACACTATGTTATAAGGGACTGATAAGTTTAAAATGGTGTTCATCCTAAAGGGATCTGAATTTTACCATTTAAACAAATGGTATCAACTCTTTAGATGAAACTCCAAACATTAGCCTGTGGAGGAAGATTTTGTGGAGGAAGGAAATGGTGTCCCCAGGCCCACCAGGAATCATTCAGTGTAGAAGAGCACCCACATGTCTGTGAACAACACTGGGCAACTGAATTCAATTCAGTTAGACATCTAGGTGATCTAGAAGACCTGAATTCAAAGTTGGCCTCTGACACTTAATAGATAATCACTTACTAACTATATGACCTGAGGAAGTCACTTAACCACTGTCTGCCTCAGTTTCCTTATCTGTAAAAATGAAGATAACAATCACATCTACCTCCAAGGAATGTTGTGAGAATAAATGAGGTAGGGGGCAGCTGGGTAGCTCAGTGGATTGAGAGTCAGGCCTAGAGACGGGAGGTCCTAGGTTCAAATCTGGCCTCAGACACTTCCCAGCTGTGTGACCCTGGGCAAGTCACTTTGCCCATTTGCCCACCCTTACCACTCTTTCACCTAGGAGCCAATACACAGAAGTTAAGGGTTTAAAAAAAAATTTTTTTAAAGCAAAAAAAAAAAAGAAGAAATGAGGTAATATTTGTCAAGCACTTTGCAAACCTAAAGGTTAGCTATTATTGTATAAATGTATAATTAAGCACACAAATATAATTGTATCCATTATTTGCTATGGACCAGCAACATAAAGCCATAGTCTAAAATATATAGCACATTCTTCCCAGCAGCATCCCTGCACCATTACACATGACCTCACATCAAGAACAGCTAACAGAAGGAAATCAATCCAGTCTTTGATGCTAAGCTCAGTTTGCTGTAATAGACAGCAGACCAACAGAGACCCAAATTATAATGCTCATAACAGCTCTCTTTCTATCCCTCCAAGCAATACTAGGCTAATAGATTTGGTTCCACTTATGTCAATACAGAATGTCCTTGGTTAGAATTCAGAGCATCTCCATGGAACTCAATACCTTACTTAGTACCTTGAAAAGTTAAGACTAGAAAAGCCAAGGTGAAGTATGATTTAAATACAATGTGAGATATAATGTTTTCAAAAGTAGGCTATTTTCTAAATTTTGCATTTTAAAATAATTTATTTTCATGATTATAGCACTTTGGAGTTTCATGATCACATATTCCTTCCACAAGGTGTGGAATAAGTTAGGTACCCCCAAAAGTGTATTATAGAATCATCACAAGCTGCCCTGTCCCTTGAGAAAGGTTACCATAGCAGAGATCCTTAAAGCAGGCTTATAAATGTAAGAATGATGCCCTTTCCCTCTCCAAAGAGTATGTTTAACTACAATTTTTGCTGACCATGTGGGAATTTGGAGCCCCTACTCCCAGCTATAAGTGACATCAGGGCTTCATGCAGGAGATTTTGAAAAGCTCTTTTAGCTACTGAGAAGAAACTAATGGCAACTTAATAAGTACCGTGGGTAAAGAAGGGGAAAGAGGAGGAAAGGCTCCTCTAGTCAAGATACAAATAAATCAGGTCACAATCAATACTCATAGAAAAATTAACCCAATTATTCAGTAATTTTACTTACAAGCCTTTCACATTTTCTTCACCCAAATCTCTATACCGTTTGGCAATCTCACTCTTTGCTAGAAATGAAACAAAACAAAGAACAAAGATTTATAATGTTTTCACACCACCAACTGAACAATCCCTCTTCATTTGGGGCATGATTTATCTATCCATTTGACTAAAAAGATAGTGCCTCCAGCAGTACAGAAAAATATTTGTAGAAAAGTCAAATTCAATTCAATATAATACCAGGAGAATTGTTGAATGACAAAGATACTTCTAGAGGCGTAATTTAAACTTTACTTTTTCCCCCTCATATTTAAAGGAGAATTTTTGTTGTTTCTTTAGTCATTTTCAGTCTATCCAACTCTTCTTTGACCCCTTTTGGGGTTTTCCTGGCACCGATAATAGAGCAGTTTGTCATTTCTTTCTCCAGTTCATTTTACAGATGAGGAAACTGTGGCAAATAAGGCTAAATGACTTGCTCAAAGTCATACAACTATTAAATGGCTGAGGCCAGATTTGAAATCAAGTCTTCCTGACTCCAAACCTGCTACCATGCCAACTCTCTTCCAAACAGCTTCTTCAGAGGAAACCTGCCTAAACCACAAATGCTATAAAGCCAGACTCTATAAAATTTCTTTAATGGTTCTAGATTTGTACATGCTGGGGCAAAGCTGATCAAGTCCTAGCTAAAGAGATAAAAAACATAAATTGGTTTTCTGTCTTTGGGATTGTACAACTTCAGGAAGTCATGGCAGCATTTTCTCCATCTGCTAAAGAATATTACAGAAACCCTCCTGTCTAGTTCATCAACATCATTAGACAGACTAATGATGTAGCTTCCTCAACACTATACAAATACACTTATTCTGATGATTTTTTTAATCTCCAAAGAAAAATATACAAAATGGTGTTACATATTCCCAAAGAGTCAATCTTCATTTATTTAGACTCTCTTTCTACATTAAAAAGAAATCATGGGAGCAGCTGGGTAGCTCAGTGGATTGAGAGTCAGGCCTGGAGACGGGAGGTCCTAGGTTCAAATCTGGCCTCAGACACTTCCTAGCTGTGTGACCCTGGGCAAGTCACTTGACCCCCATTGCCTACCCTTACCACTCTTCTGCCTTGGAGCCAATACACAGTATTGACTCCAAGACGGAAGGTAAGGGTTTAAAAAAAAAAAAAAGAAAGTAATCATGGGAGTGGGAGGAGTAGAGAGAAAGAACATGAATCATGTAACCATGAAAAAAAAAGTTTTCTAAATTAATTAATTAAATAAAAGATTTTAAAGAAAGAAAGAAATGAATAGAAAAATTCTTACGTGCATCTCGACGGAACAGATCCCTGGAATAAACAGAGCTGAAGAGGAAAATAAGGGAAATAAAAGTTACCCACTTCATCTTGTCAATTGTTTGTGGGAACTGGTGGAGGAAAAAAGGTAGGATGTTGAGAGGAAAAATGCACTAATATACTTTTTTTAACCAATAATTGTAGATTATTAACTTTGTATTTCATTTCCTCCCACTTATTACAAAATTCAGAATATTCTTGCCAAAACTTTGTTTGCCCAAATTCCTTGCATATGTTTGCCATCTGGAACTCTCTTCTCAAAAAGACCTTGTAAATTCATTAAACTTATGTAAAATATCTTATCAAATTATAAACAAGAATCTAAACTATTTGTACTTTTTATTCAGTACCATGTCCTTTATCCTAGATTCCCATTTGGACATTTTAGTTTGTGATAGTTGTAAAAATTTAACCAAGCCAGAGGCTAGGGTTGGAGAGTTACACCAACAGAGACTCTAAATTTTAAAATGTGCCTAGGCAACCCATTTGCAGTGCTGAACTTTCCTAATTGTAATGAAATTTTTTTTAAAAATTATAAATGAAAAGAATTAAGAGGCTTCTGGACCATCTATTCCTGCCCATACTTGGACAATGCTGAAGCTCAAAAAGTTCCTATGTGGACCAAGATTCATCTAATGGAGAGAATATGTACATATAAGGAGAGTGTATGTAGGACACAGCCAGAAGTGCAGAAACTTTACAGCATAATTCTCAGTCTTGACCCTCAAAAGCAATTGCTTTTTCTGGAGTTCACGTTAATCCTTGAATTTGGCTTCACTAGTGATTCTTAGAAATAATAGTAGAAAACAATTGAAATTATTAGTATTGGTATTGAGGTAGAAATCAAAAACGTGAAGCCACATAAACATGTGGCAAGACTTACAACCTTGAAAATATCAAGATATTGTTCTTGTAGTTCAGTCATTCAGTCATGACCAACTCTTTATAATTCCGTGGGATAAAGCAGACCAAACTCTTCTATCCTCCATTATCTCTAAAAGTCTGTCCAAGTTCATTCATTCCATATCAAAAGCTATCTAACAGATTTTCTCATCATCTTTTTTTATATTCTTCCTGTCCAAAATTATTGTTCATCGGCACAATTTGAAAGCATTAATTCTATGGCACTAGGATTTTTATAATCCAACTCTTAGTCATATATTACTACTGGAAAAAACATAGTTTTGACTACCAAGCCTCTTTCAGCAAGGTGATGTCTCTTCTTTTTAGTAGTCCAGATTTGCCATAGCTTTCCTTCCAAAGAGAGGGTATCTTTTCCTTTTATGACTGCTTTATGACAGTGATTTTAAGCCCAAGAATATAAAATCTGACATTGCTTCCAATGTTTTTCCTTCTACTTACCAGAAATTAATGGGACCAGTTGCCAAGATCTCAGATTTTTTTTGTATGTTATGCTTCAAACCAGCTTTTACACTCTTCTCTTTCACCTTCATTAAGAGGCTTAATTCTTCTTAACTTTCCGCCATCACAGTGGTATTGTCTGTATATCTGATGCTGTTGATATTTCTTCTACCAAACTTAATTCCCACTTCTGATTCATCACAAATGACATTTCATGTACTCTGCATATAAGTTAAATAAATAAATTGACAATATATAGCCTTATCCTGTTCCTTTTTCCATCTTAAAACAATCAGTTGTTTCACACTCAGTTTTAACTGTGGCTTCTTGGTTCCTGGGAGATAAGTAAGATAATGTGGTACTCCCTTCTCTTTGAAGTAACCTAGGTGTTCATGGGAGACGCAGGTAGAGACAAATGCCAAGTTCATATTTTTTAAATATTACATGTCAGAAAGGAAAAGAAGTAAGCAAAGAACTTTAGAAGAAGAAGTAAGTAAAGAAGAAAAAGGAGAAGGAGAAGGCAAAGAAGAAAATTAAAACAAACTTCAGAGGGCAATTCAATCAAAATCATCAGTTTAATTATGTTTTGGTAAACTTTTTTCTTAAAAAGAAATTTTCAAAAAGGATCTTTTCCCCACATACTCTTACAACTCTAGGGAAAATTCATTCATTTTTAAGTCACTTGCTAACTCTAGCAGACTCTCAATCTGTGAGAAGTTAAGATTCATTCTGGAAGACCTAATCAAAGTTTGAGAATCTTTGAATTCAGAGGCTATGTAGTCTAATTTGTTTCTGAGCAAGAATATTGTCCATGACATATCAAAGAAGTCCTCATATAGCCTCCAATTAAAGGCCTCTGAGGAAAGGGATTCCTCCACCTTCCAAGGCAATCCATTTCACTTATGGACAGCTCTAACTGTTAAGAAGCTTTCCCTTTTCTTGAGCCTAAACCCATTTTTCTGAATTTCCATTTATTCTTCCTAATTAGGGCCACTGGCACCAAACATAAGATTAATCCTTCATCAATATGAAAACCTTTAAAAGACTTGTGGTTGCTATCATGTCCTTCAAAAGTCTTTTTTCCAGCCTCTTTAGTCAATTTTGTCCTCATCATTGTTGTCAGCTTTTAGAAGGGGTCTCACTTTCTTGGTGTAGTGAAAAGAGCAATGGAGCTATAATCAAAAAAATTCTGGGTTTGACTCTCACCCCCACCATATACTGGCTGTTCACTACATAGTCTAGGCATTTAATTTAATTAATCCGAGACATCTCCTTTTCTGAAAAATAGGAATAATACAGCACCTATGTTAAGTGATTGTGATATCAAATGACATATGTGTATAGCACTTTGCAAACCTTAAAGTGTAATAATATACATACCTTTTATTATATTTAATAATATTGTACAGGACCTTCCTAAAATATTCCTTAGAATTAAACACAGAAGTCTAGATGTCGTCTGAGTGGAACAAAGTACAATGGAACTGTGACCTCTTTCATTCTGGACATTAAAATTATTTCAATGAAAGCTAAGAGAACAATAGCTTTTTTAGCTGTGATAATAATATTGTCAACTCAATTCAACATTAGAAATTGATTGATTGTATCAGTGGAAATGATATTAAAGAAGAGAGATTACAACTTTTTTGCCATTGTATTCTATGAACCAAGGGACCTCTACACCTGACGCCCAGATGAAACTTTCCACATGTGGTAGTGACTTGTTTTGCATGACCAATACACTCCAAGAGCCTTCGCATAAGTTGAAAATCATACATAATAGCAAACTCCATCATTTAATAAGTATTTCTTATAGAATATATCTAAACACTTCAGAACTTTTCTTAGGTTTATCAGAGCTACCAGCATCACTGCTCTTGTTTTTTGGAACCATTATTGTTAACTAAATGGCATTAATGAAACAAAGAGAAACACAGCTCTGATACTGATGGGGACATAACATATAACAAGTGAGAACTTCGAATAAATACTGATGCAGGAGCTTACATTTGACCCAAAAACTGTAATGACATATTAATGCTTCTCACAAAGAGAATGAGCATGACTAAGTGAACTGCTGAGAGACTTTATGTCACAGTGGCATAAATTTAGCATGTAATTGAAATTTTTATTTAATGCATTTTTCTGTCTTTATTTTTTTAATTTGCCAATTGCATATACTGTAATTTGTATGAATTGAGGTTGCAACCAAAGAAGTTGCATTACATGTTGTCTCCTTCATTAGAAAACTCCTTGAGAAAAGGGACTGAATTACATTCCATTTGTATTTCCAGTGCTTTGCCCATAGCAAGTATTTCATAAGTGTTTCATTCATTCATTCAACTGAGCTTAGTGAATCCCCCAGATGTTTATCTGATTAAACTTCTATGGGACTACTCTACCTCACCACCCTGTATTAATGAAAGTGATTTCATAACCTAAGGGAAAAGTTTTATATCAGTCTATTCTTTATGACATCTTATTAAATTTCATCCATCGTTCAAACCTGTCAAGTTAATTGTGGATCCTGTCTCTGACATCTAACATATGAGCTTTCCCTCCCAGCTTCATATCATCTGAAATTTCATGAGGATCTTTTCTATGACTTTATCTAAGTCAATGATAACAAACTTTTTAGAGACCTGGTGCGTGCCCCACATTGAGACCATGTGCCATGTCCCATCACCCCCAGAGACTGAGTACCACTCCACCACAACCCTGCTAACCTCACTTACCCCAGACAGGGGAAACAGATAGTGCTCCCATTGGGTTGCTGGGGAGAGAGATGGATGAAGTGGAAAAATGTCCTCAGGGTTAGGGTTAGGGTTAGAAATGAATTTAGCATTAGAAACAAATTTAGGATTAGAGTTAGAGTTAAAGTTTGGGTTAGAATTAGGATTAGAAATGAATTTAGAGTTAGAAACAAATTTAGGGTTAGGGTTAGGGTTAGGGAGGGGAGTGGCCTGAGTGCTCCATTCCCCTCCAGCTGTGCTGCCTATGACCTGCCCACCTTATCCCAGAGAGGGGAGGGAGGAAGTGCTCCCACTGGGCTGCTGGGCAGAGAGGTCTGTAAAGTGAAAAAATGTCCTCAGGTGGGGTGGAGCTCCACTGAAGCCCCTTTGCCTTTCTAGTAACAAACTCTGATAGGCAATGGGATCATGCACACAGAGACCACTCTTTCTGGCATGCGCACCATAAGTTCACCATCACAAATCTAAGTAATTGAAAAAAAGATTGAGCAGCACAGGACCAAGGACAGATCCCCAGAGCATTCCATTGCAAGACCTCCTTTGAAGTTGACAGTGAATCTTTGGATCCTGTCATTCAATAAGTTCTAAATCCATCTACCCCACATTGCTTTAATCTATGAGAGACTGTCAAAAGCTTTGCTAAATATTAACTGTGTAGCCCTTACATATATTTGTGATTGTAGTTATATATAAACTTTTTGATAATAATAATGATGATGATACACATTATATGGTTAAGGTCTATCTTTGTATACCTTAACCTTACTCTTATTATCTTGCAAAAATCTAGCCTCACAACAATCCTGGGAAGTAGGTGCTATTATTTGTTCCATTTTATCCATAAGAAAATTGAATGTTACAGAGGTTAACTGATTTATCCAGGGTCATATAACCAGTAAGTGTCTAAGAGAGAATCCTCTATCCACTCCATCATCCACACATATTCCGTCAAGGCTGCTTGAACAACCCAGAGAATAAACCATTGCCTCTCAAGCAATAATATGCTTGAATACATTGATCATAACTTCTAAGAAGAAAAAAAAAGTTCCAAATCTTAAGGTCTGAACAGGATACATGGAAGTGATTCTTCTGTTTCAGCAAAAGATTGAAGTTACTTTGGAGTAGCTTTGAAATTCTAGAATGAACACATCTAAAAAAAGGAATTACGTGTTTTCTCTAACCCCTTTAATTTCAAGTAAGGTACTCATTGCACAAAAGGTGCTAAATACAGACTATTTAATGACTGAAATTGCCAGAAGACTGGGATTCTAATAATCCATTCCTGGGTTTAAGTGGTCAACTTGATTACAAAATGTCCTTTTCTACTATCAGTCAGTGGATTCCTAATACAAGTGGAGCCAGATTTTCTTTCTGGGAAAAAAAATGAGCCTGGAATTGGGAGTGTATATGAATTTCATAAGATCATCAATTTAGAACTAGAGAGGACCTCAGAGGCTCTTTAGTCCAAACCCTTCATTTTGACAGATGAAGAAATTTGGGCCACAAGAAATTAAGTGATTAAATGAGCATTTATTTATTTTTTTATTTGTCAACATGATGTATAAAACATATGTTCAAGGTACTGATTTCTTTAATTTTGCTAAAGACATTGGGCCTCAGGCTTTCTTTTGTCTGAAAGCACCAACAATCCATATTCCTATCCACTAGGAGCAAATGTGAAATCATGAAATACTGCACTAACTATTTCCTTCATGTCCACTGGAAATATGTTACTATGAGAATTTAGGACTTGATTGATTATATCACTGTTTTCTGCCTTGGAAAGCATGCATTTGGAAGAAAACAGTGATCCTCCAGAATGCAATGCCTACCAAGAGTCAATTCCTTCCTTTGGTTTAGCCTATAGGATGTCTTCTGGGTGTCAAAAGAGAATAACCAATTTCAATCATTTGAACATGGGGCATCAACTAACACCTTGTCAAAATTTCAGGTTGAATATCTCCTATCTCTCTGCCATCCAATTCAGCAACTTTTATTATATTTATCATGGGTTGTGGGATGAAGGATTCTAGTGTCTGTTTTAACCCCTTTGATCTCAGATTATCATAGTCATTGCAGCGAAAATAACCTGGATATTCACACTGTAGAAGAGCTACTGATTTACCCCCAGGAGCAGCATACATATCCAAAACTTTTTCTCCACTTTGTATTTCCAGAGTCAGCACTGCGAAAAGGGAGACAGCATTTAGAAGATAGTATATTTTCAATTTACCAACTTGATATCTCTCTGAAGGTATTCGGCCAAGAATTCTACTAATGTAGCATGTCAGTGATTCAGGATAGTAAGGAAAATATGTTTGAAGAAGAGTATGATATCTCTTCAGCTATAAATCCTTTTCTAGCTGAAAAGGATAGTTGAATCTATTAAAAAGGAATGCATTTTGCCAATATGATGGAGATATCAAGATGTCCCTTATAATCCATGAGTCTCCAATCTCTTTGACATATTGCTTCTCAAAACGACCCAACACATCTCTGCAAATCTATTTTGTAAGTTTTCTTTCTGACTGTGGTTTCAGCCAGCTCAGCATCAAGGGGAGCACTACATGGCCAACTCCACTGGGATCCATGACCAGGCTCCAAAAGATCTTGCAGAAAAGGCACATCTGGTAGGAGAAACTGCTTCACCAGAACTGCTCACCTAGTCCCGCTTCCTTTTGCCTTAATAGTGAGTGTTTATACAATATTCAAAGTTTTGTCAAGTATTTTACAAATATCATATAATTTTATCTTTAAAGTAAGCCTAAGATTTGTGAGCTATTATTACCATTTACAGAGGAGAAACTGAGGCAGATAATACTTGGTAGAGTTTGCCCAAAGTTGCCCAGCCAGTAAGTGCTCAAGACCAATTTTGAACCCAGATCTTCCTAATTCCAAGTCCATCACTTTGTTCACTGCTCCACCTTCCCAAGGTAATAAAGGTAGTTTGTGTCAGAAGAGGATTTTGAACCCAGGTCCACAGACTCCACGTGCAATTTTGTTTCCACTGTACTATACTACCTCTGAAAATGTTCTTAGATCTTTTAAAATAATTTAAGACACAAAAGATAACTAACAAAAGTATATGTTTAGCTTAAGGGAATAGAATGGAGAGAGACAAAGATACAGAGACAGAGACTGAGAGACAGATGAAGAAATGAGGGCTAAAGCTATGAATGTGAGATAAACAATCTAGTTTTTTAAATTATTTGATAATGATATTTTTAACTAAGAGTTAAAAAAAACTTCTCATTTATGGTATGGAACCGTTATGCTCTCCAATCATTTAGCATTGAGAATCTCAAGCCCTAAGCTAATGTTTTTATATATATATATAAAAATTTGGTCAAATGTATTGCTAGGGGTTTTTATTTCATTTGATTTGATTTGGTTTTGAGTATTAGCCACTTCCTTTTTCATTCTGTATATCTAAAAAGGGGGGAAAAGAATCCATGTCCATAAAATGAAAGTTAAAATGGCATGTACAAAGAGTTCAGAAAGGAATACTATAAAACACAACTATAAATCCAAATACAGTTGGAAATTGAGTCATAGTTTTATCCCTTTTTTTAACAACAGGGAAGATCATAAGTAAAACTGTGAAGCAAGTGAAGGTTCTCTTCATTGAGTTTCCCCTTCCTCCTGCTCAAGCAGTATCCTCATTCTGTTTTCACTCTCCTACATTCCATCATGGTACCCCAACCAAACCCAACTCCCATAACTCTAATATATTGCCAAACTACTCACTTCAAGATATCTCTGCCCAGAATGTTATCCTTTACTAACCAGATGTCTTCTAGCTGATGGTCTAGATAAGTAGAGAAATGTGTTCATCCTACTGTGTATGAGTTAATGGGTTACCCTTCCTAGACAATATATCTATACTTTAAATTGCACGTTTATTTGTATTATAAATCATGTAATGTTTACTTAATTGTAAAAATCCATAAATCAACCAGAAGAACACTGCACACAGTATTAACAATATTATAATAATGATCAACTATGAAGGATTTAGCTACTCTGATCAAGACAATGATCCAAGGCAATTCCAAAGGACCCATGACAGGAAATGCAGAGAGAGAGAGTTAATAAACTTGGAATGCAGATTGAAACATAATTTTTTCACTTTCTTTCTTAAGAAAAGAAAGTTGAATGTATGTCTTTTCTTTTGCAACATGTCTAATGTAAAAATATGTTTTGCATGACTTCACATATATAAGCAATATTACATTGTTTGCTTTCTCGTGGAGGGGCAGGTAAGAGGGACAAAATTTGGAGATAAAAATTTTTTAATATAATTGAACTATTTAGTGAAATATATAAAGATATTTTTAAACATGCAAATCTATCAATAAGCATTCATTAAGTGTGCGCTGGCCGTTGTGCTAGCTACTCCTTTACAAAGATAAAATAGCAAAACAGTACCTATCCTCAAAGATCATATGTTCTATCAGAAGAAATAATATGTACACATATAACTTAATTAAATATTTATACATATATATATATACATACATATATACAGTAAATAAAGATTCAGAAAATATCTAGAAAGCAGTTACAAAGCCAAACAAATTCTTCAGGAATTTCATGAAGAATATGCATCATGGTAGAACTTTGAGCAACCTGGGAGGCTTTAGAAAGATATCAGATACCTCTGAGTAAGAGTAATACCGAGGAGCACTTTGAGCTCCTCTGTTAGCAAATGTCTGTCATGTAAACATCAGTCCAAAATCCAATAGGCCTCAGGGTTTCAAAGTTACACAATAAGCAAGTCAGGGAGACATGAGTTATTGAATTTTCAAGCTCCACATAAAGCATTTAGCAAAAAATTTTCTTTTACATATAGTTAGGTTTAATATTTTTTAAAGGACAACAAATATGCTTATTTATATTTTCTATTTTAAATGAACTTTGTTACTGGGGAATTAAGATTTAAACTTATGCAAACTCTTCAAAGAAAAGTTTTGTTGGCTTTTTCTCAAGAATTCAAGGAAAAATATTTGCTGCCATTTAAAGCATGCTTATCAAGACTTTCTTATCTTAGAGCCCCTATTATATATTAGAAGTAAAAATTGAAGAAAGCTTCTCATATAAAAATAATGAATGTCAATAACCAAAAAAAATCAGTATACGCAGTCATGCTTCTCTTTCTGCCCTAGAAAGACCTTTATGGTGTAATGCGAATGTTGAGAATAGCATTCACCATCCAAAATATTGCTACGTAATTTATGAAATCTTAAAACTTCTGCAACCCTCTTCCCTCCCACCACTTGCTTTCTATAATTCATACATGTAGACTTTTCATGATAGCTGTACCTGTTCCTAGAACTCAATGAACATATCTCTAGTTCCATATGAAAATTTAGTTTTATTCTTGATTGACCAAAACTGCAAAATCCAAGAGACTCAATCTTTAATATCTTTAAAGCTAACGGACTCATTGATAAGCCCAAACCTCTCACTCAGCAGGTCTACTAAATATTGGCATAAAAGTCACGTCATGAAGTAGACAGTATCTGGAAACAAACATTGACTCCAGTGTTAACAAACATGATTATTTATTTAAGGACTGGAGCATTTTTGCTAACACTGCACAAAGTTCAGCAGTATTTCTTTGTGACTTTGTGAAGCACTATCTACCTGAGGGCCTTCCCTTATGGAAAACTAATCTGCCTTTGACTTCAGGAGCTGTTGTGAGCCCAAGTGTAGTAGTATCCCCTCGGGAGACCATTGTTTCTCTAGCAGAGTTCTTGGGGAAGAGTCCAGAATCAGCTGACTGCTAGCCCATCAGAGAGTCATTATGATGGGTACTTCTATTAAGCCTGCTCATGGAAAGCTGGCCCTGTTTTCTGCATGCCCTCTATTTTCATGAAATTAAAGATCTTACTGACCTTTTCTCAATTGAAAGGATTTTTTTTAATAGTGTTTGTGAAACATTTGCTTATCTGTACCTTGACCCTTTCAGATGATATTGGAATAAATAAGGCACCTAATTCCTCCCTCAAAACTCTTCCTAAAATGGTTTGGTACACTTATAAAATGATGTTCATACTCAAAATTCTAATGACTGACATTGGCTGGGTAGATAGATATTTTGGATCATTTAAGTATTAAAGCTTTTTAATTGAGCCCAGATGTGATAATTTTGCTGAGTCTCTTTAAACAAGGCTATTTCTTAGTGTTTATGCATGAAGGTAGGATTTTACCCTTTGGAGCCTCTGACACCATATAATGACCCATGTGTGCTTGATAACCACAGGCCAGAGTATCATAAAATAATGACCCATTTCACTTGCCTTTTTTCCCTTCCTCCCTGCCACAAAGAATAAAACCAGGCCATCTTCTTTTTGCTGACTCTTTCAACTACTGAAGTTCACCTTTTCATAAGGTTAAGAGTTTCTCTTTTCTTACTTGAGTTTCTTTCAAAAGACTGAAGTCATTGAACAAGGAGTCATGGAAAATGGGAGGGGTACAACAAGACTGGAGATAGACAAATATCTGGATTTTCTTTCTTTTTTTTAATTCAAAGTTATTTTATTTTCCCAATTACATGTAATAACAATTTTCAACATATTTTCCAAAATTATAAGATCTTAGTTGTCTCCCATCCTCTCTTCCCTCCCCCCTCTCAGAGATGGTAAGTATTTTGATCAGGAATATACATGTATTATCATGCAAAACATAGTTCCATACTGGTCATTATTATAAGAGAATATTCATATAAAACCTAAACCCCAAAGAAAACTGTAACTAACATAATGTGGAAAATAGTATGTTTTGATCTATATCTGACTCCAACAGTTCTTTCTCTGAAGGTGGATAGCATTCCCCGTCATAAGTTCTTCAGAGTTGTCCCAGATCATTGCATTGCTGAGAGTAGCCACATTTTCACAGTTGATCATCATACAGTATTGTTACTGTGTATAATGTTCTTCTGATTATTCTTATTTTGCTATGCATCAGTTCATACAGATCTTTCCAGCTTTTCTGAAATCATCCTAATTATAATTTCTCATGGTATAATTCCATCACTAACATTGATGGACATCCTCTCAATTTCCAATTCTTTGCCACCACAAAAGGAGCTGCTATAAATATTTTTGTAGAAGCTTTCTCCTTTTTTATTATCTCTTTGGGATACAGACACAGTAGCGTATTGGTATGGCAGATTCAAAGATTATAGCCCTTTGGGCATAGTTCCAAATTGCCCTCCAGAATGGTTAGATCAGCTCACAACTCCACCAACAATGCATTAATGTCCATGAAGTGGTACCACACAGTCGATTTAATTTACATTTCTCTAATATAGAGTGATTTAGAACATTTTAAAATGTGATTATTGATAACTTTAATTTCTTCATCTAAAAACAGCTTGTTGATATCCTTTGACCACTTATCAATTGAAGAATGTCTTGTATTCTTATAAATTTGACTTAGTTCTCTATAAATTTGAGAAATTAGGCCTCCATCAGAGAATTTTTTTTATAAAACGTTTTTCCCCAGTCTGCTGTTTCCCTTCTAATCTTGGTTACATTGGTCTTGTTTGTACACAAGCTTTTTAATTTAATATAATCAAAATTGTTCATTTTATATCTAATACTCTTGTCCGATCATAAATTTTTCCCTTCTCCATAGATCTTCCAGGTAAACTATTCCTTGTTCCCCTAATTTCTTTTTGGTATCACTCTTTGTAAATCATATACCCATTTTGGCCTTTTCTTAGTATAGAGTGTGAGATACTAATCTATGCTTAGTTTCTGCCACACTGTTTTCCAATTTTCCCAGTAATTTTTGCTAAATAATTGAGTTCTTATCCTAAAAGCTGGGGTCTTTGAGTTTATCAAACATTAGGTAGATTTTTTTTTAAAGCAGCAGAGGAAAACTGAGCTTGACTCTAATTACTGGGAAAAAAAATTATTGAATAGAAAAGGAAGCAGTGATTACAAAGAGCCAGTAGGGCTTCATCAAGACTAGGTCATGTCAATATAACCTCGTTTTTTTTTATAAGATTAGTAATTAACAGATAAGGGAAATGCTATCTTTTTACCTAGATTTTAGTATGGCTTATAAAGTATTTCATATTATTCTTGTGAAGAAGATGGAAAGATCTTAAAGAAAAATAATACAATTAGATGGTCTCAGAACTGATTGGTTGGCTAGGTTCAACTGGGAGTTGATAATGGTTCAATGTTAACATGGCAGAAGGTTTCCAAGGAAGAATCATAAGGGTCTATGGTTGGTCTTATACTGTTTAACATTTTTATTAGTGATTTGGATAAAAAGCATAAATAATGTAATTTGCCAATAGCCAGTTTAAGCTTTGGAATGGATCTAATAAGGTGAAATTCAATGGGGATGAATGTAAGGACTTATTTTAATACAAATTTTCAGCTTCACGAGTATAAAATGAGGAAAGTGCAGTTAGATAGCAGTTGTTCTGATGAAGAAAAATAACCTGGAGGTTTTAGTGGACAGCAAGCTGAACATGAGTCAGCAGTGTGATGTGACAGACAAAAAAGCTAATGCAATCTTGGATTACATTACAAGAAGTATAACTTCTAGAGGTTAGGCAGTACAAGTCCCAGTTTACTCTGCCTTTGTCAGGCAAAGTACTCATCTAGAGTATCAAGTCCAATTCTAAGCACAATGATTTAAGAAGATATTAATAAGCCAGAAAATCCAAGAGGATAACCAGGATCAGTTGGAAGAATTAGCAATATTTAACCTAGAGAAGAATAGGTTGGAGGGAAAGAGTAAAAGGTAATGGAAATGATAACTGTGTTCAAGTATTTGAAAGCCCAACATGTGGAGGATTTTTTTCTATTTAGTCCCAGAATGGTGGGTAGAAGTGGCAAAGAGACCAATTTAAGTTTAGTGTCAGGAAAATTTTTTTCTAATAATTAAAAATATCTGAAGGTGGAATAAAGCTGTCTTAGAGAGATCATGAATTACCCTTCCTTAGAGATTTGTAAGCAGAGGCTGATCAAGCACTTACTAAATATGTTATCATGAGAATTCCTTTGATATGCAGGTTAAACTATAGCTGCTAAGATCCCTTTCAACTCTCAAATTCTATCATCCTATAATTAAACTTCACAAGGATAACATTTCAAGATTAAGCACTAGAGTAACTGGGGAGAAAAATAACTTGAGTAACTGGGGAAGAAGAAGAAATAGAGGGCTATAAAGGATCAAAAGAAATAAGAAAAGCAGAGCACCTACACCTATCTAGAATTATAATCTAATTCTCTTTCAATCTTTGTGACTTCCCTAGAATAACAGATTTCACATTCATTTTTTAACCTGAGATCTGATTGATAGAAACTTAAAGTTGTCTTTACCTGGAGACAGGCTAAAGAATAGGTGAAAGATCTCATCTAGCTCTGTAGTCATCATCATGGTATCATAGATTTACATCTGAGATACCAAAGCTCAGTATAAGGTAGCCACCACCCCATGGTTCTCCCTCCTCTCCTTAACCTGACATAACTTCCAGTCTTGCTACTTCTTTCAGCTTGCCTCCCACTTCCAACTCTCACAGTAGAGCTTCTTTTGTCTATTAAAGTCATTGGTCACCCAAAAGACCATGGTGCATAGGCCACAACATATTGCCAACACAGGAGAAGTGGCATAAAGGACATCATCAGAAGATCGTATAATGAGGAAAAGAGTAAAAAGAGAAAGATTGCCAATGGACAATACTTATGCTATAAAGGTATTCACATAATGTCAAAAATCCAAAGGAAGACACTTGGGGTAGATTCCCTATGGATAATTTATAGATTAAAAACAGGAGTCATACACAGATGAAAAGGCTTATATAGGTTTCCATTTGCACCACTGGAGGGAAGACTCCCATCAATGAAATTTTGGGACTAGTCAAAGCCAGGAAACATTTGTAGGCTATTATCAAGCAATCTTTTAAGGGAAGTGAAGTACAGTGGATGGTATAGTGACCCTGTACTCAGAGGACTTGGGTTCAAATCCCATATCAGGTGTTTAACTTGTCTGATAGTCATTTAACCTTCTTGGACTTCTATAAGGGAAGACATAAAGACTAGATGGTCTCAATAGTCCCTGCTTGAGAGCTATTTCTTTTCTCAAAATCATTCATTCTACAAAAGCCAATTGAGTATCTATGATGGACAAGGCATGAGACTGGTGATATTAAATAATCCTACTTCTTTAATCTTTATTCACTGATTTTATTTTCTAATCACTTAATTGAGGTACATGTATTTGCATATAATGGCAAAAAGGTAAAAATCATTGTCCTTTTGTTATTCATCTCTTCAGGAAAATAACAAAAACCTAATCTGTGACTCTACTTCTCAAAAACAGATCAAAATAAAAATGTTATCTCACTTCCAAATAAAATTAAAATAAATAATTTATTAAATGTCCATAATGGGCAAATAGACAAAAAGGCAATAGAATAATAGCTGATTTTTATGTAGCATTGTAAAGACTTTTCTAAGAACTTTACATACCAATAAGGAAGCTTTAGAAACTAACATGTATGATACTCCCAACTTCATATCTTGAGTCAAACTAACCATATTAGAAGAAATTGGATTCTCAGCTCTCAAAGGATTGCTGTAATTGAGTTACAAAGGTAGGGTGGGGTTTTTTAGAGGAATTCTTGAATACCTGAGGATTTTAGAATTCCTCATGCCAATGAAGATGTGGAGCAGGAAAGTGATCTGATAAAAACATAAAGATTAATCTTCCAGCAAGGCTTAGGATGGATAAAAGACACAAGAGGTCCCAATATGAAGTAATTAGTGAAGGTGTAGACTAGATTGGAGGCAGTATCCAAAGCAAAAAAGAGGAAAAGAATAGAAATATTTGGAAAGAAAATTGAAAGGATTTAGTGACAGATTTGAAACTGGCATTAACGATAACTCCCTCCCATGAATATTATAGATACCTTTGCTATATCTAGAGTACCTGATTTCCTAGGAAGAGTGCACTCAAATTTAGTGTCATCTTACAAAGCATTCCCTCCATCAAGTTCACTTCCAAATGCAGCACGGTTGATACCAGGCTTGTCATCCCTGGAGATGTACATGCACTTGGTTTCAAGGTGACAAATGTTTCCCCAAAATGTCCGTGGTTCTCCAAGGTAATTTTAGGGATTATATTTGCTAAAGATGAATATAGAAGATGTTACAGAAAGACCAATATGTCAAAGATTGCATTTGTTACTTGACATTTCTAATGTCAGTTCTTGTCATTTTAGAACTATTTTTGTTTCCCTGTTCTTTATGCCTTTCTTTTATTGAATCCATTTGCAAAGCACCAACTAGAAAATCACCTGACTCTA
Source organism: Gracilinanus agilis (assembly GCF_016433145.1). Lineage (NCBI taxonomy): Eukaryota > Metazoa > Chordata > Mammalia > Didelphimorphia > Didelphidae > Gracilinanus > Gracilinanus agilis. The sequence goes on from NC_058135.1 coordinate 30,776,827, forward strand.
TGCAGGCATGTCTCCCTCCATAATGGATCAGCCCATCCTCTGCTTACAGGGCTTATGGTTATGATGATTACTCTTTAACCCCTTAAAAAAGAGTCTACAAGGCCTGGTCAGACAGTAAACATATTTAGACCTCTAATCAGCAGAGGCTGAACTCTGGCCAATGAAAAGTGTACTCTGAGCAAATGAATGACAGAGAGTGCACACAGATATGACCTCCATAAACCAGCCTCCACTCCTGAGGGAAAAGAGCATTGCTGATCCTAGCACCTATGCTCCAGTGAGAAAGATTTTCTGAACAAAGAGCCAGGGAAGCACTTCACATCAACCCAGAATATGGCTTGTGAGTAAAGTCCCCTAAACTGCCACATTCTGTTATGGTGGTCTTCCCCCACTACCCAGCCACCAAATGATAAGTACATTGAAACTGCAATGGTTACATTTCCCCCAGGGCTAACATATTCAGTTAGCTTTATATGTCTCCACTTCACTCCTAACCCCAACCACACATATATTGGTAGCTGCGATAGTGAGTGAGAAATTGATGTTAGCACAAATCCATGCCCATTACTGGGAAGACAATTCATGTGTGCCCAACAGTGGGGGATATCCTTAGATATGAAATGCAGCATATTAGGATCCCAGTTCCCTTCAGACATGTTATGCATGCTTCAGATTCCAAAAGCCTTGTGATTTAGGCATGTGAAATTCCAAGTTATTTTATACTGGGTCTGAATTTTCCAGAGTGTCTATAATGGTTCTATGTGATATATCACTTTACCAAAATTTTTCCTTCTATTCCAAAGTAGTTTGCTTTATCTGTAGTGCTTCACTGTTTAAAAAATGAAACTATAGTTTTTATATTAAGGCTCATGATTACAATGTTGTAAACTTATATTAAACTGTTTATAAAAGCACAGTTTATGCACTAATATTTTTTATGATAAAGTGTTTTATTTTAGGTTCTTAATTTAACTTGGAAAAATGGTTAATATAAAGAAAAACATTTGTGGACAGTCATTGCTTTAAAATACAACCAACCGTGATCAAAAAAAAAAAACAAAAAAAACTGCAATGAGAGTAGCTTAATACTATAGAAACTGCAATGACTCTGGAGTTAGAGATCTGGCCTCTAATCCCCTTCTCTGACACTTGCTCTCTATGTAACCTTGGGCAAGTCACTTATCCTCTCTAAAATAAGGGAATTGGATTACATGGTCTCTAAAGAAACTTCAAGTTCTAAATCTATGATCCTATGACCTTAAGCTAATCACTTTATCCAGTTTGGATCTCGCTTCCCTTATGTGTAAAATGAGCTAGTTAGACTAGATACTGTTGGAGCTCCCTTACACATCAAAACAGTACCTGGCATACTCTATCTTTGCTCTTATCCATTTGTCTTTAAAAGAATCTTGTTTAATTAGATTGATTGTTGTATTGTTGACAAATAACATAAACACTGATAAAATGTATTCCAGTTCCCCAGTCTGCCCCTCTTTCATGTGTAGAAACATTGAAAGGAAGTAATTAGCCTAGTGGTCAACTACAAACTAGAAACTGAAGAATTGCACATATTAAGCCAGGCTCTTTAATTCATTCCCTTAGCAACCTTGATCAAATGCCTACTTTATGTGAGCCTCGGTGCTGCCAGCTGAGGAAAACACAAAGGTTACTGTGACCCAGTCCCTGTTTTCAAGGAGATGACATTCTGGTAGAGAATAGGAGATATAAAAATGTAGTATGAAGTGGAGTTCCAAACAAGCATAAAAGACTCTGTTGGAAAGCTTCTTGACCTTTTTGCATGGCCAGAGTGTTGAAGGATATCTCTGCAGATTAGAAGATGAATAGGACTGGAACTAAGGAGAAATCATTTTCTTATCTATCCTACTGTTAAAAATCTAAAAGGAAAAAGGGAGTAAGCAAAATCCCTAAGTAATAACCTTTATTTTCAAGTTTCAGGGAATTAAAAGCATTTTCCCTATTCATAACTAACATGCATCCAAGTTTTTAGCTAACATCCAAGCTAATTTTAGCTAACATCACACTAGAAACTTATATTCAGGTTATTTCTTTTCAGCTAAGGAAGGAATGAAGTCTAAATATTATGACATACATCCTTTGTGTCTTTTATTTTTTTATTACAAATGTATCTAAGAAGTCAAGTATAAATCATATCTTTTGTAAATTGAATTTATTATATTTACTTTATTCTCCAGATATAACCACCAAGCTTTAGCTGCCTTTTCTCTCCACCTCTCAGGCCTCCTTCTCCTATTGGTGAATTCTTCTTGGGGCCTCAATTTGAGGAAAGACCTAGAGGAGCCATTTTTCAGTCCTGATATTTGACCATCAAATCTCCCATCCCTTGCTTCTCTTCTCTCATTAGAATGTAAGCTTCTTGATTTCAGGGATTGTCTTGGTTTTTTTTTTGCTTATACTTATATCTCAATGGTTTTTCACAAGGCCTAGAACATAGTAAGAACTTAATAAACATTGATTTGATTTGATATTGTAAGAAGGTCATGGAAACTGGCTACTCAGTATTTACCCCTGTTTAAGAAATCTGGATTGGATTCCTGCATTTTGGATTTCCTTGAAGCATGTTGGGTATTATTACTAATGCCATTGGATTCTCAATATTCATAAACCTTTTTTTCTAAATCCTAATGTTAATTAATAAATTAAAATAATTCATCTACTTAAATCTGAAAGAAACGTGTCACAATATCAGAGGACCAAAAGCTAAAAGCACAGCAGGCATGCAGTGAAAGGGTAAAATTTTCATCAGCCTTGAAAGACACTTCTGGGATAAAGACAGAGAACCACAATGGGTCAGATGGAGCACTTCTTGAGGATTCCATGCTGGCTGACCTGTTCCACTTTTTGCTTTGCCTGATAGCCAAGAAGAAAGATCAGCAGAAATAAGGAAATCAGCTTATCCCTGGGTTGCTTTATGAAACCTGAGAAAGATCTAGTGTATTTATTTGTACTCTGGCACAGCTAGACCTGGAGACATGGAGGTAGGTCCTGGGTTCAAATCTGATCTCAGATACTTCCTTATGTGTGACCCTAGGAGTGTTGTCTAGATTTTATTACTCTTCTGTCTTAGATACAATACTTAGTACTGATTCTAAAATAGAAGTTAAGGATTTACAAAAAGGAAGAAAGAGAAAGAGAGAGAGACAGAGAGAGAGAGACAGAGAGAGAGAGAGAGAGAGACAGAGAGACAGAGAGACAGAGAGACAGAGAGACAGAGAGACAGAGAGACAGAGAGACAGAGAGACAGAGAGAGGAACTCTGAGGAACTTCTAGTTTAGGGACATCTTTCTGAAAATGTGGTGCCCAAAACTAAACACAATCATCTAGGTATAGTCTGAATGGAGAAAGCTATGTACAGAGAACTTCTCACTTCCTTGGTCCTGAATTTTTGTTCAGTCATTTCAGTCATGTATGACTCTTCATGACCCCATTTGGGGTTTTCTTAGCAAAGATATTTGAGTAGTTTGCCATTTCCTTCTCCAGCTCATTTTACAAATGAGGAAACTGAAGCCAACTTAAGTGACTTTCCCTGCGTTTCTGAATCTCAGCTGGGCACTCTATCCACAATGCCACCTAGCTACCCATTGCTCCTAGATACCATATTTCTTATAATGTAGTCCAAGATAACATTACCTTTTTTGGCTCCTGGATCAGACACTGTTAACTTACAATGAGCTGACAGTCTAGCTGCTTTAAGACTTTTTTTTTTAACCCTTAGCTTCCATCTTGGAATCAATACCGTGTATTGGTTCCAAGACAGAAGAATGGTAAGGACTAAGCAATGGGGGTTAAGTGACTTGCCCATGGTCACACAGCTAGGAAGTGTCTGAGGTCAGATTTGAACCCAGGACCTCCCATCTCTAGGGCTAGCTCTCAATCCACTGAGCTACCCAGATGCCCTCTAAATCCTTCTTTCTGATAGTTATCTAGCCACATTTTCACCAACTGGAAAACCCATGACAATAATATTTTTAGAAACTACATGCAAAAGTTTAAATTAGCCCTATTAAATTGCACCTACAAACCTTCTCTAACGGCTCACCTTGTTGAGGTATTTCCAACTCCTTTTACCTTTCCTGGGGTCAGTTCTTTCCCACTCTCCAGAAAATGTCTTCAAAATCTTATCCCTTCCCTAGTGACTTCCACTTTCCCCTTTTCTGTTAGCAGAGGATCTTGTCAAATCATTCAAAAAGTTGAAGCCATCCATCATGAATTCTCCTTTCTTCCCAACTTACACTTCACATTGTCTCAGCATCATTCCCCCCATGATCCTCTCTTGTCTTGTTCCAACTCCAGAGAATGAGGTAGACCTTCTCCTTTCAAAGAACAATACCTCTATTTGTACCCTTGATCCCAAAACCTTCATGCCCCTCAGATCATCACTCTCTCTCCCTAATATTCAAATTATCTATAAGCCCCTTCCTTATTGATTTCAAACATGCCCTGATATCCCTAACCTTCAAAAATCTTCTCTTGACCATCCATTCCCTTTAGGAATCCTCTTATATCTCTCCTTTTATAATGAAATCCTTAAAAAAAAGTTTTCTACATTCATTGCCTACACTTTCTCACCTTCCATTCCCTTCTTAAAGCCTTGAAATCTAGCTTCTGTCCCCACTATTGCACTGAAACTGTTCTCCCCAAAGTCACCAATGATTTCATTATTGCTAACCAATGGTTTCCTATTCCCACTGTATAATATTTGATATGAGTGAAAAACCCTTCCTTCTAAATACTCTGTTCTCTCTGACTTGTTATAACTTCTATTGTGTTTTTTTTCCTACCTCTCAGACTGATCCTATTAATCTCTTTTATAAATTAGTCATCCTTGTCCATTAGCTGATGTGTGAGTGTACCCCAAGGTCTTAGATCCTCCTCTATTCTCTTTCCACACTCTCCATGGTGAGCTCATCAGTACCCATGCAGCCAACTCTCATCTCTGTTTAGTTGAATCCCAAATATACATAGCCCACTTTGATTACCCTTCTGAGCACTTAGTTCCATATCACCAATTATCATTTGAATATTTGACAGCATTTATTTCTCAATCCATCTGTTCCTAGAGGGTAGGAGATAGAGTTCCTCTGGGAGTTCATTTTATGGTTCATTCAATTTTTTTCTCCTTAAATTGAGTTATTTTAAATTCTTTTTTCTTATTCTATTAATCTGGATATTTTACATTTTCATAATTTTTTTCATTTTATTTGGCATAAGTTTTGTTGGCAAAGAATAGAGTAAAATCCTTTCTGACAATTTTATTTCATCTAACATTATGAATTCTCTTTTCTTTTGATACTGACAATTTAGTGTTATGTTCCTATTTAAATAAGACTAGTTAACCATTTAGCAACTTTTAAAAAACTGTTTTTATTTATTAAAAATTGTTTGGGTTTTGTTTTCTATTTTGTTAATTCATTCTTTGATTTTCAATTTTTCTGGTTTTTTTTGGGGGGGGGTTGAGGATTTGTTGCTATTCTTGCTTTTTAGTTGTACATACAAGTCAATTTGTATATACAAGTCAATCAATTCTTTCCTCTATTATTGATAAAAATGTTGAGAGAGAGAAAATTTTCTCTCAAGGACTTCTTTGAATATATCCCAAAAGTTCTAACTTTCATTGATAAAACTGTCTTTTGATTCTATCACCTCAATCCTCATCTTTTTGGTCACTTCACAGTATTTAACATGATTGATCAATCTCTCCTTCTGAATCCTCTGTCCTCCCGTGTTTTTGCAACACTATTCCTTTGAGGTTTTATTACTACATTTCAGACTAATATAACTCAGTCTCCTTTTTTCAATTGATTGTTCTTGTACATTAACTTATGTGTGAGTGTACCCATAAGATTCTGTCTTAGGCCCACTCCTAATCTGTTTCCACAATTTATTTCTTAGTGATCTCATCATGATTTAACTAAATCATTCTCCAAATGACTTAATCCTTTCTTCAAATGTCTTTTATTGATTATAGCTTTTATTGTACTGAGGTCAATAATTAAAATGTTAACATTTTGATTTTTTGCACTTATTTGTGAAATTTATACCCTAATCCAGGGGTCTGCAACCTTTTTGGCCGTGAGAGCCATAAACGCCACATTTTTTAAAATGTAATTTCGTGAGAGCCGTACAATATGTTTAACACTGAATACAAGTAAATATGTGCATTTTATGTAAGAACAACACGTTTAAAGTACAATAAGTCTCTGAACTATTTTTAATAACATTATTATGTGCTAACCAATGATGAATAAAGTACGTTAATGTGACTTCTGGTGCTGCATGGTTTTGCTGATTATTAATCAAAAATATTTTGATTATTAATCAAAAAACAAGACTTAATGGGGCACTATAGTACTGATATAACTGCACACATACATATAAAACTCCTTTACACTAAGAAAATTGCTGAAATAAAGAGAGAAAAATTCAGGGAAGGACACTTTTTCCTCTCCCTCTCTCAAGTCAGGCAACAGGAGAAGAAAAAGCTGCCGGCCTGCTGGTTAAGCCATTTGGCCACATAAATTAAGTAGGAGATCAGGAGATTACAGAAAATAACATGACTTGTGTGCAGGCATTAGTAAGTGGGGGAGGAGGGTACCTTTTCATGGAAAACTGGCCAGGACACATGACACACATTTCCTGGTACAGGTGTTTATCAGTGCTGCCTACTCAGTCATTCTGTATCAAATGAAACAACTACTGGGGGGAAATGCTTCTCACTAATGAAGCCTATGTAAAGATGTAATCTGACTCTAGTTCCCCTCTAAGAGCATGTAGAAAAGTTAAAAACAATAACAATCCCACAAATAGGGAGTGCAGACCCCATGAATGCCCTGAGATAAAGCCATGTAAATCAGAGGCAGAGGGGGAGAGAATGTAGACAAAAGTGATCAATCACTATACAGAACCCCAAGATGTCAGTAACAGGTGTGGAAAGAGGAAAAGGAGGGCAGAAGGAGGAACACAAAGCACACCTACCAAGCCGAACTAAAGACCAGGATTTGTCTCCCGCGGCAATATCAATGAGGGAGCTTCTAGCTTAGAAGATAGTCGTGGTACCGAAAGGATCACGTGACGTATCACGTTACACACGACATCATGTGTAAACTGTTAGTTACTGTGCGGCGATGACTTTATGGCTCCTGCAGAAAGAGCCCTATCTGGCCCTCAAAAGAGCTAGATATGGCTCGAGAGCCATACGTTGCCGACTCCTACCCTGATCCATAGTCAATTTTTATAAAAGAACCATCCACAACTTAAAATATGTATATTCTATTCTGTACCTAGATAACTTTCATATCTAAAATTTTATTTAGAGCTTCATCTCCTTTCTTGCTGATCTTTTTATAATAGTTGTACTGATCTAAAAGGAGTAGTACATTGAGGTTCTCCATTATTATATATATATTAATGTCTTTTTCTCCCCATAATAAGGTTAATTTTTTCTTTAAGTACTTAGGCTATATCATTCAGTATACATTTGTTAAGAATTGATATTGATTCATTATCCATAATGACTTTAAGTATAATGTAGTTCCATGTATATTTTATCTGTTTTATGTTCTGAGAATTTAATTTCTTTCTCTTTTTTGTTTTTGTTTTTTTAGTTCATGTTGTGATTAAGAAACTTGCTTCTACTGTAACTCTGTCTGGATCTTTATGTTGCAAGTGTGATTCTTGTAAATATATGTTGTTGGATTCTGCTTCCTAATCCATTTTACTCTGCTTTTTTATTTTTATGGATTTCATCCCAATCACAATCATGTTTGTAATAATTAATTTTGGGTTTCCAGCCATAGTAGCCTCTTACACCTTTTCTTTTTGACCCTCTCCCCTATTTATAAAGAAAATATTAAAAGAACAATATGCTTAACATTAGTGAACTCTAGCTCAAACAATTTGTTTATATTTTGTGGTCTCTATTCTCTTCTCCTCACCCAGCCTCTAATCAGAGTCCTTACAAGTCCTTACCTTTTCTTTCCTTCCTTTTAATGCCCTCTGACATTGGAGTTGGTTTTGCTTCTGATTTAATCCTTATTGATCCTGCTCCCCTCCCCTGCCCCAGAAAGCATACCCTCTCCTTCCTCCCACCTATTTTCCTAGTGAGTATAACGTATCATAATGTTCAATGTACGTCAATATTTTGGGTGGGTATATATGCATGAAAATATATGAACACTTCTTTGTCTATTTCAGGTGAACACAAGGCATGTGATGTTTATTCCTTCTTCCATGTATATTCCTCTCATGCACCTCAGTTATACGTTCTCTCTCTTTCCTCTTTTCCTCTTCCCTAATTTATTTCATTTTCTTTCTCCTGTTAATAATATCAAACAGAAGTTTTATTTAACTCTGTGACCCTTGAAGACATTACAATCATGAAGGGACTTGTTAGATTATAATATTTCATCATCAAAATCTTTACAGTAGCTCAAATGTTTCTTTCAATAGGTTTTCCCAAACTTTTACCTCAATTTCTGATTTTGCTTTTGAAAGCTTCTATTCAGCTTTGATCTGTGTGGCAAAAATTATGGAAGTCCTCTATTCCATTAAAGAGTCTTTTTTTTTCCTTGAAGGATTTTAATCTGTTTTACAGGATGTTATTGTTCATTGAAAGTCTTTCTCCTTTGTCTTTTGTGAATATAATATATTTCACAATCTCCTATTGTTTTTAATTGTAGCTAATAAGTCATACAATCTTAACTATCATTCCTTGGAACTTAAACTATTTCTGGTTGTCTGAAATATTTTTCTTTTACTTGTATATTCTGGATTTTGATTATGACATTCCAAGAAGTTTTCATACTAATTCACATTAATATATCTTTCAGGAGGTGGCCAGTGCATTTTTTTGTATTTTCATAAAGCTAAATAGTTTTTGATTTTGATTACTTGAAATATAGTATTCAAGACTTTTGCTTTGTTTTGTTTGAGCCTCTTTTTGGTAATGGTTTTCAAGCAACCTGATGATTCCTAGGTTATATTTCTTGGCATTCCCATTCAGTCATTTACTTATAAGTAACATCTTAAATTTTCTTTTACTTTTTCCATTTTTTCTTGTTTTTTTTTTTCATGGAGTTATTGATTTCTGTTTGGTATATTCTAATTTTTAGGGACCCCATTCCTTGAATAAGTTTTACTATATTTTATTATAAGCTGTTAATTCTTCAACATCTTTTTCCACTGCTTTCATTTCTTTTATAATACCTTGCTTCATATCTCTTTCTTCCTATTCACTCATTCTGAGTTTTCATCTTGGACAATTCTTGGCACAAAATAATTTTTATAACCTTCAATGTCTTCTGTTTATTCATATCTCTAGTTTCAACTCTTAATTTGAGATTCAGGACCTAGTCCTGCTTTTTTCACATGCTTGGATGAGGTATTCAGAACTTGTTTGGTCCTGACCATTCTATTGGCTTCCATTTCCCTCCATGTATCTGCTCCCAGAGCACTGACAGGTTTCAGTTTCTCTGGTTAGAGATAGGTGGTTGCCTAATCTTCTTAGGAACCCTGAGACTATCCTGATCAAAGTGTGGCTTTTCCCATATTCCTTAGGAGACCATTCTCAGGGTACTGTCTCAATTTACTACCCTCCCTGGGGTTGTTCTATTCAAGGCATTGCCAAGTGCTTTATGTGGTAGGCTTCAGGGCCAAAGGAGATAACATTCATAAATCATTTAATACAAAGTGTGGAATATGGTAGGCACTATATAAAAGCTCAGTGCTTCCCCCATTTCCTCTTTTGCCTTTGTTCATATTAACTTTTTTGTCAAGATCCTTCTTCCAGTGCCTACAACTTTTGGTCGTCTTTTTCTTCAATCCTAGACTAAATGAAAGGTATTTACTCTAGTTTTTTGTTGAGTTTTTGGTCATTGTTTCATCTGTTGATTTTTTTTTAGGTCATTATTGGAACAAAAATGGGAGAACTGGACACCTCTTCACTTTTTATGAGTTCACCTTACCTGGAAGCCCCCATTGGACATCTCTTCCTGGATTTTCTATATATCTTAAATATAACCATTTATTTAGCAATGAGGCAAAAAGAAGTCATACTAACAGTACAGGTACTCATAATAAAACAAGTGCACTAATGCTAAGATATCACAACCCACACATAAATCTGAGTAATATTGTCCTACCAATGTACGCATTATCTTGAGGAAGAGAGATGGGGTTTGAGAAAGGAGGTGGACATTTATTGAAACCTTCCAAGGAGACATGAATGAAAAATAAAACTACGTACTTGGGATAATTCACAAATCTGGAACTGTAAACATCAATGTGCTCTTTCTCTCTCACACAAGTTCCCTGATATACATAGCTTCTGTGATTGACAAGTGCTTCAAGTGATGGGCTAAGCTGGTCCATGCTATGCTTTACTAATTCTTTACTAGGCAAGAAGTTTCAACCAAACTACTGTTTCGTTACCTTCTCTGATTCTCTGTATCCCACCTGTTCCTCTGCTCAACCAAACTTACTCCTTAAGAGCCACAATTATATCCACCTCTCCCAGCTTTCTGTTAGAGTTCTGCTATCTATTCTTCTACTACATGGGTCCTTCGCCTCTTTCCAATTTCAGATTCTGTGTTCTCTCTATAAACAACTGCAGTCTCAATTATAGGTTGGTAACAAAATCTCATTTTCCATCTACTATGTTCCAAGCACTGTGTTAATCTTTTACAATATTATCTCATTCAAACCTCACAATAGTCCTAAGAGGTGAGAAAAGTGAGGCATACAGATGAGAAGTTCCTTGTCCAGGGTCACACAGAAAGCATCTGAGGTTGGATTTGAACTCAGGCCTTCCTGACTGTAAGCCCACTGCTCTAACCACCATACCAGGTAGCTACCTTTTATAAGTCAATTATTTCAATAGAATGTAAGTTCCTTAGATTTATGCGAATGGATGCATAATAAAGTAAACTTGAAAAACACACACATACACATAATGACCATAACAATGTTTACTGAAATAACAACCAAAAGGAAACAATGCTTTATAATTGTAATGACCACATTTAGTGCCAGAAATGGTTCTATCCACCTCATCCAAATGAGAAAATGAATCTCCTTACAGAGATGAGGGGCTATGGATGTGGAAACATTGCATAAACAATACTGTAAGACTTAATGGATGTGTTGGGTAATTTTTCTAAATAGCTTCTTAGCATTTCCAATTAAATGGGAAGAGTGCAACAGCTGACTTTATATGACCAAGTACCCTCCAGCTGAATTTTTTAAAAATCAATAAGCAAATAATGGTCAATAATGAGTAAGAGGGAGCAAAAGGGGAAATGGCAAAAATAGCATTCAAAACCAACAAATCTTTATCACCGTGCTTTGTTATTATCATAACTCCAAGCTATGGGGATGTTTGGGGCATCTTGTGCTCCACAGGGTCATGGGAGAAAGGGATTGCTTTTATAGCAGAAATCAAATAATTGATGATGATAAAGATAATCATAGTAATAATTTTAGCTTTGCATTTGTCATTGAAATGCTTGACACTGGTCAAGACACAATTATACAGTGAAAAGAAAGCCTAGTCTCTTGGTGGAGGACACAGAAAGTTATCAGTATTTCACAAAAGGAGTTTTTGAACCCCATATGGTAGGTAACCTTTGAGATTTTCAAGAGCATCAACATAGCCGCAGCAGCCTTACTCTGATTGTTCCAGTCCTGTCTGACATTGCTCATAGAACTTTGAACTGGCTGTTTTTGTTTGGAAAGCTTGAAGCATCTCATTAAGCTAAACAAACCCTTGGACAGAAACCTTGTTTGGTGATCAAGTCTTCCACCCACGGATGGAAAATTTCACCAGAAAGCCATTCATTAGGCCCAATGCTAAATAACCAGCTTAATAGTTCCCAACTTGATGGGCTTCCTAAGGGATATAAGAAGCTTTTTAACTTATTCTCAATAAGAATCAGTCTACAAGCTTGAAGTCAATACTGTTTACAAATGTGGGTTGAGGGACATACATTAACTTACACATACAGGGTGTCCCAGAAGTCTTAGTGTTAAAAGTTAAACTTTGATAGCTACTATAAGCCTTTTCTCAATTCTTCTTCTTGACCTCTCTGCTGCCTGGGATATTGTTAATCACCCTCTTCTTGATAAGCTCTTCTCCCTACATTTTCAGGACACCGTTCTCTCCTGGTTCTCCTCCTCTCTCTCTTTGCTTCTCTGACTCCATTGCTGGATCCTTTTCCAGATCACATCCACTAACAACGGGTAGTCCACAAGGTTTTGTCCTAGACTCTCTTCTCTTTCTTTACTATTTCACTTGTTGGTGAGTTCTTCAGCAGCCATATGGATTCAGTTATCATCTCTAATATTATGATTCCCAGATCTACTTATCTAGCCCTAACTTTTCTGTCTACTTCTGCCTTACCTCACATCTCCAAGTACAGGTTGCACCTCTCAAATTGCATGTTCTAGGGGCAGCTAGGTAGCACAAAGGATAGAGTGCCTGTCTTGGAGTCAGGAGAATCTGGGTTAAAATCTGGTCTCAGACACTTCCTAACTGCGTGACCCTGCACAAGTCACTTAACCCCAATTGCCTTGCCTTGCCCACTCTTCTGACTTAGAATTGATACTAAAACAGAAAGTAAGGATTTTTTTTTTATTTGCATGCTCCTCAGACAGCTTACATTTCTTCAGACTTGTCCCAAGTTTAACTTATTTTCTTCCTCCTCCCCACCCCCTGTCCTATTCCTAACTTCCCTATTTCTATAACGCATCCTCCTAGGTAACCATGCTCATAATAAATAAGTCCTTCTAAACTTCTCATTCTCTCTCATCCCTCATATCTAATCAGTTATCAAAGCTGGTTGGTTTTACTTGAACCATCTCTTCCCCTTCTCTCCTCTGACACTACCATTACCCTGGAACAGGCCCTTATCAATTCATAACTAGACTGCTATAAGAATAATAATAAAAACTAATTTCTTTAGTGCCTACTATGTGCCAGACATGTACCAATTGCTTTATAGGTAATACCTGATTTGATCCTCACAATCACCCTGGGAGTGAGGTGCTACTGTTATCCCCATTTTATAGTTGAGGAAACTAAAACAAAGAGAGATTAAAGTAATTTACCCAGGGTCACACAATTCAAAGTGTTTCAGCCTGAATTTGAACTCAGGCCTTCCTAACTCACAGTGATCTTCTCATGGGTCTGCCTGCCTTAAATTTCTCCTCACTTCAGTCCATCCTCCACTCAGCTGTCAAAATTATCTTCTCAAAGTGTAGGCTTGGCCATGTCACCTCCCTCCTCAATTAATGCAATAGTTCCCTACCACCTCAAAGATCAAATATAAAGCCCTTCATAATTTGCCCCCACCCTACCTTTTCAATCTTTTATCTTTTTTCAGTTGTGTTTCAGTCACATCTGCCTCTTTGTGACCCCATTTGAAGTTTTCTTGGCAAAGATACTGCAGTGGTTTGCCATTTCCTTCTTCAGGTCATTTTACAGATCAGGAAAATGAGGCACATATGGTTAAGCAACTTGCCCAGAGTTACACAAATAGTACATGTCTGAAACCAGATTTGAACTCAGGAAAATGAGTCTTCCTAACTTTAGGCCCACCACTCTATCCACATTGCCATCTACCTGCCCTTATTATTCTCTTACACCCCAACTCCATGCATTCAATGATCCATGATTGTTCCTTGCACAAGACATTTCAAGTCCCAAATCTGGGATTTCACATTTTCCTCATTCCTGGAATCTTCTCTCTCCTCATATCTACTTCCTGGGTTCCCTGGCTTCCTTCAAGGACCAGCCAAAATCCTTCTTCTACAGAAATGTTTCTCCATCCTATTTTAACCCCAACCTTCTTTCCATCATCTAGCTCCAATTCATCCTGTATGTAGTTTATTTGCATGTTGTCTTCTCCATTAGACTGTGAATTCCTCAAGGGCAGGGAATATCTTTTATCATATCCCCAATGTTTAGTTAGCATGGTGCCTGATATAGTAAGCATTTAACTTATGTCTGTTGGTTGACAATAAAATGGCGGTTGTAGATTTTTGCCTGAGAACTCTGATTCTTGGCAAATCTGACCCCTTCGATACTCTCAGGACTAATTCACTCCCCTACTTATAAACCTTCACTGGCTCTTCATTTCCAACAAGATACATATCAATCTCATCACTATTATGATGTGTCCAATACCAAGCTAAGAGATTCCAAAATTGAAACATCAATCCCTGGACTTGGGGTCAGGAAGACCTACCTGAGTTTGAGTTCCATCTTGAACATTTAATTGCTTTGTGACTAGGCAAGTCTCTGAATCTCTTTTCCTTGCCTATGAAATGTGAGCAGAACCAAGAGAATGTTATACATAGTAACAAGAATAGTGTACAATGATCAGCTGTGAATGACTTAACTATTATCAATAAGGCAAGGATCCACAACATCTCAAGACACTCATGACAAAAATGGATAGCCATGGCCATAGAAGGAAGAGTTAGAATCCAAATGCAGCTTGAAACATGCCATTTTCATTTCATTTCCTCCATGAATTTTTCTCCAATGTAAGCAATATGTGTCTTATTTCACAACATGACAACCTGGGACATATGTGTTATATGATACATATATATATAGCCTATATCATATTACCTGCCTGCTTGGGGAGGGATGGATGGGAGAGAAGGGGAAAAAAAAGAATGAGACATAAATTTTTGAACATGGCTAATGTGAGAATTTGTTTCTCTTGGATAAGCATATTTATTTTAATTTTATATTTATGACAATTCATATGTCGTATTATTGTTGTTACTTATTATATGATGTTATATATAAAAATAAATGAAATAAATGGTAACTTTCACCAAAAAAAAATACTCAGTGTCCTCTAAGGGGTCCTTTCTGATCCTAGAGTTTTACAAATGCCTCATGCTAACATTGAAATTTCCCATAAGACCACATTGCCTTTATTATCCCACCTCCTCCCTAGGTGAACTATCAAGTCCAGAAAGGTGTACTCCTAAATGTCCTCTGAATATCAAATGCTTATTCCTTTTTCTATACAGTACCTTTGCTGTTCTGTTTTATCTGTGCATCTTTTACATGCTAAGGTGAAGAAAGATCCTCCTTGGGATCACAGAGACCTTAAAAGATCTCCCCAGGATCATGTCAACTTTGGAAAGTTTCTTTGGAATCACAAACTATGGAGGACTTTCCTACAAGAACAGAGAATACTAGAGTTAGTTCACAGGCATTCAGAAGAACTCAACATGTTTTAAGGTTCCAGGGATCTTGAGGAAGGGACTTCCACCAAGCTCTGGTGTCCTAGACAGGAAAGATATGGAATATCAAAACACAGGCAGATGACAACAGAGACCAAGGAGTGAGACAAGGTGATGCATGCATGATGGAAATGAACAGGAGCAAGTGGTGCACTCAAACCAACTGCAAGAGGTGATAGTTAAATTTTCATTCTGAGTATTTAACACCTCAGAAATCAGCAAATACCTTTGTTGATTGTCTAGACTTAAGAAAATGGTGATGAAAAGTTAATAATGAAGATCAAAATTAAATTATATTATGAATACACTTATTTTTTTTTTCTTTAGAGCTGGTTGTTAGACATTTATCAGCATTCCCCTGACTTGACCTGAGACCCTGCTGTACCAACAGTTTTGACAATTGAGATCACAGATAAGAGTGAAATCTAGTCAACTGCTCCTTTCTTCCCCTTGCTTTTCCTAGATCATAGGGCTTTGGAAATCTCCAACCAGAATTTTCATCTCAATCACTTTCTTCACCAATTCTAACTCCCTGAGGTATCCTGAGAGTAAAATAGAAGAACTAGGGTCTAGCTGTGAACTTCACCTCAGTCTTGTATATCTTATTTGAATATTTATCCATGTTTCTCTGTTGTACAATACTGCTATTAAACTACATGCCCATTAATAAAGATTGTATAATATTATATATCATATTATTATAATAATTATTATTATATTATAAATTGTATAATATTGCCTAATAAGTTCATGGTTCATAAGAATCAAAACTATCTTCTCAGATAAAAGGTTGGCTTGTGATTTTGGAGACTTCTGAAAATATTTGAGGGCATGCCCTCTATACTGCCTTTAAACTCAGAAGAAGAAAAAAAGATAATTAAAAGGATGAGCTTGGAGCAAAGAGTATGTGAGAGTGGCATAGTGGTTCTGAGGGTACCTGAAAGGCTTTTAATCACACACCCACATGATCACAAAAACTAAGCCATGGTACTCTCTCATTCTATGCCTATCAAAATCTTTTTTTTTTTTTTAACCAATTACATGTAATAAATGTCTACACAAGGTTTCCCAAGTTATATGATTGAACTTATCTCCCTCCTTCCCTTCCCCTTCATGGTGTTGGCAGGCGATTTGATCTAGGTTATATGTATATTATCACGCAAAACATATTTCCATATTGTTCATTTTTGTAAGTGAATAATCTTATAAAACCAAAACTGCAAAACATAAACCCAAATAAACAAGTGAAAAATTGCCTGCTTTCATCTGTATTCCTACTCCAACAGTTCTTTCTCTGGATGTGGATAGCATTCTTTGACCTAAGTCCCTCAGAATTGTCCTGGATCACTGTATTGCTGAGAATAGCTAAGTCTATCACTTTAATATACCTTTCTAAACCCAGCTGAGATTGTACCTTACTCCTTGAAATCTTCCCTGGCTACCAAGAACTTACTTCTCCTTACTCTGATTTCCTGGACCAAACATTTTGACACTTAATGATGCCCTATTTTATATTGTTTCCTAATTTCTCATCAATCAATAAATCAATCAATAGCCTCAGTTGCACCAGAATTAGGATTTATTTGAGGAGGGGTATACAAAAATATTTAACACAGTTTATACCCAGAAGATGCTTATATTCTAGTTAGAAGATGACCAGCACTCATGAAAATGAAAGAATGGATGAGAAAATGGGTGTGGAATTAATGCCTGTCAAGATGAAAATAAAAGTAGCAAAAGACTCCAGCTAAATAAATATCCTGCCTAGATAAAGTAAGGGGCACAGTACCCCCAGGCAAAGATTAGGCCTTTTCTTTTCCATCCCTATCTCTAGAGAGAGGAGTACCACACCTAGATAAGCCCAGAGAGCCACAAAGAAATCACTAGAACCCATCAGGAGCTGGTAGCAAAAGCAGATTATTTGAGTCAAAACCAAAGGCAGATGAAGGAGTCAAGGCTGATGTTCTCCACAGATGAGTATTATCCATATCTATCAGCAGCAAAGCCTAATTACTTTGGTGACAGACTTTGACCAACAGAAATATTTCAGTTTCCCTATATAAGAAAATAATAGTGATGCCAATATAATGCCATTATATGCCAGGCACTGTTCTAAGGACTTTACATTTTTTTTAACTCATTTGATCCTCACAACAACCCTGGGAAGTAGATGCTATTTTACAGTTGAGGATACTAAGTCAGACAGAGTCATACAGCTAGTAAATATCTCAGTCTAGATTTAAATTCAGTCCTTATTGACTGCCGGCCCCTTACCCTTTCCACTGAACCATTCAGAAGAAAAGAGTTGGGCAATAGCCATTGTGGGAAACTAAATAAATAAAGGGAATAATAAAGAACAGCAAAGTTTGGAAAATATGAACATATGTAGGCTCCAAACTATCTCTTACTAGTATCAATTGATGAGTTAAATAATGAGGAAAGAAGAATTTCCCTGTGGTAGAAATTACCCTGAATACCAAATCATGGTGTCCAATTTTATCCCCTTCCCTTCCCATAATTATTCTACTTCCCATTCGCCATACAATCTCCTCTCTGGTCCATTTCTTACTACCCTTCTGGGTGCCAGTTACCACCCTCCAAACCCCCCAGGAACTCGGATTTCATTCTAAAAGCAGAATTGTTTACTGTCCCTAGAACAGAAGTGGTTTACATTTTGCATGAATTCTCTCAGTTTACACACATAGTAAGATCTTCACCTCCCATTTTAAAATATACTTCTTCCCCCATAAAAATGCTCTTCAATGCAAACTTCTCCTCACACTGGGTCTGAAACCTTCCCTTTCAATTCTTCATGTTTTAGTCCCTCTTTTTTTCTATCTATCCCATTTTCTTTTCCTCTTCCAGTAGAGAGAGACCACAGGAGTTATTTTCCCTTCATTATTCATTCTTGGACTTGATTAGATTATACACATTTCCCTTTATTCTTCACCTCCTTTCTCCCCTTTTATACCCTCCCATTCTGCAATTTAATCCCACAAAACATTCACTGTGTGGGGTAGGGTTTAGTTCGTGGATTTTCAGGCCAGTTCTTTCTCCTTTACTTTTATTTTTTTTTAATTACAAACTCATTTTTATTCCATTTTGCCCTTTTAAAAAGTCTTTTAATTGTCCCTTTATTATTATAAGTTTTTTTAAATCAGTCTTCCTCATAGAAAACCTAAAGATAGATAATATAATTTATTATTTATTTTACTTATTCTACAAATATAGTTGTTCTATTTATTTTCCTTTCTGGTGTTTTTGTTTGGAATATCTGCAAAATCAAATAATCTCACATCTGTTTTGCTGTTGTTTTTATAAGAATTCTTAAAATACCTTTCCTTTATTGAACATTCATCCTAATTTACTGATGGTAAGGCTCAAGTTTCCAAGACAGATAATTTTGGTTTCCTTTTTGAACTCCTTCCCTTTGGGGAATAAATTATTTCTTTCCTTTTTGTGGTTTCTAGTGGGTGCAAAATATCCTTGTCATATTCAAATTTACTTTCCTTCATCTCTAAATGCCTTTCTCTTGGACATTTGCAGATTTTGTTATCATTCAAATTGTTCTATTTAACCATGACAAGTCTCAGTTTGAAGTGTAGGGTTTAGGGGTTTTGTTGTCATTTTTCATGATGTAGCCTCATGAAATTCTTTCTTTTTTGTCCATCAATATGCATAATAAGCACCTACTATGTTTCAGGCACTATACTAAGCACTGGGGAAACAAAGAAATGCAAAAGACAATACCAAGGAGCTCACAGTCTAGTCTAGGAGAGATAATACACAAACAAATATGTACAAATTATGAACAGGAAAAATCAGAAGTAATTAAAAGAGAAAAGCCACTAGAATTAAAAAGAATTAGGAAAGGTTCCCTGTAAAAGGGGGGAATTTACTTAAACAAATCCAAGGAAACCATGAGGTAGAGATGGCATAGGGGACAGTCAGATATAATGCCCAGAACAAGAGATAGTGTCTTGTTCGAGGAATAACCAGGACAGTGTAGCTGGATCAGAGAGTATTAGGGGAAGAGGGTGTGAGGAATGGAGGGGGAAGGTATAAGAAGACTAGAATGGAAGGGGGAGTTAATTTATGAAGAACTTTGAACACAAAACACAGGATTTTTATGTTTGAGCTTGGAGATGATAAGGAGCCACTGGAATCAGTCTTTTGAGTACAAAAGTATCAATTAGGGGCAGCTGGGTAGCTCAGTGGATTAAGAACCAGGCCTAGAGACAAGGTCCTAGGTTCAGATCTGGCCTCAGGCACTTCCCAGCTATGTGACCCTGGGCAAGTCACTTGACCCCCATTGCCTAAAAAAAAAAAAAAAAAAAAAAAAGTATCAATTAACAAGGATTTATTTTCTTATAAAGAGTTTCAGTTAACAAGCATTTATTTTCTCTCCTCATCTGACCTCCCCATTAAAGGGGAAGATCTTTTCACAAACATGTTCCGGAAAGCAAAGGAAATTTCTGCATTGATTATTGCCAAAATATATATTTTATTTTGCATCTTGAGTTCTGTGGATTCTTTCAATTGATGCTTTGTTTTCTGTATTCATAAGTCATGGGCAGTTTTCTTGTATTAATTCTTGCCCTATGGTGTTTGGGTCACATCCTTCAAGAAAACATATGACCCCTTAAGTGTTCTCTGTATAACCTGTCATTCTGATCAATGACTTTTGCTCCTGTAGAGATTATAGATTCTTTTAGCATTATTCCCTTTTGCTTCTTTTCTTCTGGGTTGTACACCTCAGCATTTTGTATTTCACATCTGTTCTCTCATTGTTTCATTGGAGAAATCCGCCACAATGAATTCTAGTTTTTCTTGTCTGGTAGTTATTTTGCTAGTGTAGGCCACATATCCCAACATTTATTCTCTAATAACTTGTATTTTTATAGTCCTATTTCACTTTTAACCCATTATGGATTATCTCATTCTTTACATTATTGAGATTCCACAGATTTCTGTATTTCATTAGGCATTGGTTCATTAACACTTGTTTTGCAATACTTATTTAGAGAAGTTTGTATTTTTTTGTTTCAGTTCTCATCTTTCATTATAATTTTAGCATCCTCTATTAATTTTTCTTTTTCTACTCTATGTATTTAATTGAATTTAACTATTCTTGAAAACTTTCATAACTTTAGCATATGCATATATTTATGTATATGTGTGTGTATATGTATGTGCATTTTTTTTACCTAACTCTTTTCTTTCTGACTCTTGCCTTTTTGATAGAAGAAAACCCATTTGGGGATGGACTGCAAAGCTACCTCAGCCTCCTCCCACTCTGGGGAATTTACTTTTCAGCAGCCTAAGCCCCTGTTCCAAATAGCTTCTAGACTAACTCAAGTTGGGTTTCAGTTTCTCTCCTTTATGCCCATGTAGCCACTAACACTGGTCCCTTCCCCCAAATCTGTCCTTTCTTTGTATTCCTTCATTTTCTGGCAGGACTGAGTCAGCTTCTGCTAGTTTTTTTCGGGTTTGGAGAAGGGTAAGGTGTGTGATCTGGACAGAATTTCTGCAGCCTTGGAGTTCCGTAACCTAGAGTCTGCCTCAAACAAAAGGAAGCCCAATGCCACCTCTTCCAACCACCTCCCGCTCACACAACGATTATAGAATAGGTGTCTATTGCTTTGAACAAGAGGGTAGGGCTAGAATTCTGAGAGGATATAGTAGCCAGAGCCTAAGGACCAGACATATTAGGGAGAATGAGAGTTGGGATAAGCATTCTGAGAAGCTGAAGATGTCTTTTCTAGTGCTCATTGGCCCTTCTAAATCCTTCAAAGCTGCAAGGTCCTTCTCCAGGCAAGGGATGGTGAGGATACTCAGGCCAAAGTAGAAATGCTCCCCTAACCCCAACCAAAGTGAATCCTTTTCAGGGAGTTTAGCTGTAATATTCTTTCCTTGTTCACTATTTGCTGGAATCTAAAACTTTGCTTGATAACTGAATAACTTAGGATCCCAATAGCTCTTCTAATTTATAGATGAGCCAAAGGACCTAAGTTTTTCCAGCTGATGATCTAGACACTTCCAATTATCCAAGGATATTTTACACTTAATCTTAAAGTCTTTGATTGATTGGTTAGTCGAATCTTAGTCATATTCCATTAAGGAATCTGGGCACCCAAAAGACTCATGATGAAAAATGCCATCTGTCTCCAGAACAAGAATTGATAGTGTCTAAATGCAGATCAAAGCATACTTTTTTTTCACTTTCTTTATATTTTGTTCAAATTTTCTTCCACAATGACTAGTATGAAAATGAGTTTTATGTGATAACATATATAACCTATATCATATTGCTTACTGTCTTAGAGAGGGGAAGGAAGAAAGGTATGGAGAGAATTTGGAACTCAGAATTTTAAAAAATGAATGTGATAAAATAAAATATTATTAGAGATAATAATATAAATTGTTAATGGGGGAAAAAGGAATCTGGGTATCTTATTACTTCTTTTAAGTAGATTTATTTCATTCCTGTTCTCAATCAATTCCATCCTTATATAAGGAAAGTCACTGAAATATATTTATAGATATCCATAATTTGGCAAATACTTCCACAGACAAGAAAGACAGGGAAATAAATAACAAACAGAGATATATGAAAAAAAATCATTTAACAACACAATTTCTGATAGCAAAAAAGAAGTGGAAGCAAAATAGGTCTTTATCCCACTGACAAATGAATGAACAAATAAACAAATAAAAATAGAAAGGTACTGTATTATGTTATAAGAAATGATCAATATAAGGAATTTAGATAAACATGGCAAGAAGTGAATGAAACCAAAGTAAAACAAAGTGAGCAGAATGAAGAAAAAGGTACAGTAACATATTATAGTGTTATAAATGAAAATATTTAGAAAGTAGAGAAATCCTGATTATTTACAATAATCATTCTTAGTCTCAGAAAAGTTATAATGAAACATCTCTTTTTTTCAGTAGAGGAAAAGGAGGTGATCATGATATATGAAGTCAAAACAAATTTCTATGTTAATCTCATTTAAATTTTTTTCTTCGTTACAAAGGAGCATTCAGTGCCAGTGTGGATAGTTTAAAAAACTAGATTACAATATAAAGACTCTCTTTACATTTTAAACAATAAACATTTTAAATGTTAAAAAATAATTAATCTCAAAACACAACATATTTGTATTTGACCAAAATTTCTGGAGAAATGGAGAGAAGTTTGCTAAAAATAAGTTTTGGACCAATATCTTACACCATAAAACACATTAACTTAAAATTTGTTATTCATAATATGGGGGAAGCATTGAAGGGAATTTTTCTGGACCTGACTAATAAAAGGGTATTGGTTGGTAAGTAATTGAGTTGGAATAGTTAAGATATTAAATTCCAACCAACTCTTTGGGGAGCATCTCAAACAGGAGTCATAAATATTTAAACGTAACCATCATTTTTGTTCAGTACACAAACCTCAAACTGCCTTGATACTTGAACACAGTGTTCTGGAAGCTCCCACAACAAAGTGTCAAAAAACGAGTAGGAGATAACAATCCATTTGGCAACAGTTTAATCAGCCAGTCTAGTGTCATTTGGAAAGGTGCTTCCGGAGAACCTGGAACAGGTGCAACCTATTTTGTACCAAAGAACTCGCCTACACATGTTTGTTCATCATGCTCTCTTATGATCCTTCACCAATTCTAACAACAATTTGACCTTGCCAATGAACTCCTAGTCCTTGGGAGTAGAGGGCATGTGCCACCAGAAGAGAATATGGCCCTCAAGCCAAAAGGGAGAAACGTGGATCCATAGGTCCTTCCCTTTTATCCCAGTCAAATTCCCAACTACCTCTTCACTTATAGTCTTCCTCTTCATCCCATGCAGTTTCTTGACATTCTTGACTTCTGACTTTCAGCTTATCAAAGATACTTAATACTTAATTCTTATATTTCTATCACCCTGGGGGACTAGAACTTTTTGGCCAGGGACAATCCAGGGTTTAATGTTTAGATGTGGCTTCCTTACTCCAACAAAGCTTGTACCCACCAACTTCACTCTCCAATGAAGACTGAATAATATTGTACCATCAACCTTCTACATGAACAATTAGTTAAATCTGATTCAAGGTTGGCTTTTCTCGCTTCTTTTTTTTTCCATTTTTAAATTTAATTAATTATTTTAGAATCTTTGTCCATGGTTCCATGATTCTTGTTCTTTCCCTTCCCTCCTCCCTCCCCACTCCTGGAGCCAACAAGTGATTCCACTGAGTTTTACATGTATCATTGTTCAAAACCTATTTCCATATTATTAATATTTGCAATAGAGCAATCATTTAAAGTTAACATCCCCAATCGTACCCCCATCGAACTATGTGATCAATCATATGTTTTTCTTCTGTGTTTCTACTTCCATAGTTCTTTCTCTGGATGTGGATACTGTTCTTTCTCATAAGTCCCTCAGAAATGTCTTGGATCATTGCATTACTGCTAGTAGAGAAATCTATTACATTCGATTATGCCACAATGGATCAGTCTCTATGTACAACGTTCTCCTGGTTCTGCTCCTTTCACTATGCATCAATTCCTGGAGGTCTTTCCAGTTCAAATAGAAGTACTCCAGACAGACATATGGAAACTTCTTGCTGATCAGTGACAAAGTTTAAAGATTTGGGGTACATATTTTATGGGGAAAGTGATGTAGGCTAAGGGATTAGGTAAGCCTTTTGCAGAGAAGATGGTTAGTAATGATTTGCAAGATAGAGACAATGGATTTAGATTACCTCAGTGGTTCTAAACAGAGTTTTCTATAGGTGATAGTTCAATATGTCAATGTGTAACTACCTAGCTTTCTCATAGATTTCCTGCACCAGTGATTTCTTGAAAGAACATACAGTATATGTGAAGGGGAAATGTTTGTTTTTCTCATGCTAAGGAGCAGGCTGTGTGTTTGGCAGTTCCTAAATTATGGCTACCCAGAAGCTTTACATTCTAGGGTATGCTGGGCATTTTTCCATAGCCTTATTAAATGGAAAGCCCCTGGTCTTTCTACTACTAACTACCCAGAAGCCTTGCATTCTGGGATGCATTGGGCATGGAAGCCCCTGATCTTCTTATGATATTTCTACATTATTCCTTTCAGCACAATAGTATTCCAAAATCATCAGATACCACAATTTGTTCAACCATTCCCTAATCATTAGACACCCCCTCATTTTCCAGTTTTTTGCCATGACAAAGAGCATGGCTATGAATACTTTTATACATGTATTATTCCCTATTATCTCACAAATCCAGCAGTGGTATTTCTGGATCAAAGGACAGGCAGTCTATTAAAGCCCTTTGGGCATAATCCAGCTTTTGGGACAAGAACCCACTATTTGTCAAAAACTGCTGGAAAAACTGAAAAACAGTATAGGAGAGATTAGGTTTAGTTCAACATCTCACACTATTCTGAGATAAATTCAGAATGAGTAAATGACTTAAATATAAAGAAGGAAATTATAAGCAAATTAGGTGAATATAGAATAGTATACCTGTCACATCTATGGGAAAGGAAAGAATTTAAGACCAAGCAAGAGATAGAGAATATTACAAAATGTAAAATTAATAATTTTGATTACATTAAATTAAAAAGCATTTATATAAACAAAACCAATACAACCAAAATTAGAAAGGAAACAACAAATTGGGGAAAAAAATCTTTAAAACAAAATCCTCTGACAAAGGTATAATTTCTCAAATTTATAAGGAGCTAAGTCAACTATACAAAAAAATCAAGCCATTCCTCAATTGACAAATGGGCAAGGAACATGAATAGGTACTTTTCAGATAAAGAAATCAAAACTATCAATCAGCACATGAAAAAGTGTTTTAAATCTCTCACAATTAGAGAAATGCAAATCAAAACAACTCTGAGATACCACCTCATACCTAGAAGATTGGCCAATATGACAGCAAAAGAAAGTGATAAATGTTAGAGGGGATGTGTCAAAATTGCAACACTAATGCATTGCAGGTGGAGTTGTGAATTAATCCAACCATTCCCAAAGACAATTTGGAATTATGCCCAAAGAGCTTTAAAAGACTTCCTCATTTCTAAGTACCAACTACTTCCAGGTAACAATCTGAATTCATAAATTCATTCACTGTTAATCCTGAGACTTTCCCAGATACCAGAAATTTTAGGACCTCCTCATTGTCAGTCATTCAGTCAATCAACATTTATTAAATGCCTGCTATAGACTTTTACAAAAGTTCTGCTTTCGCTGGTTGGTCTCTTGGGAGGTAGGAGCAGTGTCAGCAACAGGAATGAAAAACAGCCAGAGAGCTTGTAAAGTTGCAGAGGCTGTTCTCTTGCGCCATCTGCTGATCTTTATTTTTATACCTTTTTTTCTTATCTCTTTATCTTATCTCATAGAGTTCAGCATGATTTTCCCATATATTTTTTTTTCTTAAAGATAATGAATTAACTCACACATTAACTTTTACTATATTGGAATTACATGTGATTGACATTTTCTAATTATCCTACTATGATTAAACAAAGAAGCAAGCCTGTCAAGAATTATTCATTACAGAATGGCTTAGTTGGAACTTATTATTTTCAGCCATCCATAAGGCACAGAACATCATTTCCTAGCCAAACATAATGGTTAACTATATTTTAACTAATTAAATCAAGTATGATCCTACTTTACCCTATTCAGACATACAATTAATCAAGAAGATTGTTATGCTAGCAAGTACATCAAAAAAAGATACAATAATATCAACTTGGTCCAAATATTATTTCAGTTACAGTTTTTCATTTTTCAAAGGTAAGTTTACTGCTCTTTATGCTATAGGATTAATAATAATGAAGTTATGGAAGGGTGACTTTGTGCTAATTTATCATTCCCCTGTTTTCCTTGTAACATTCCGCTTCCTTGATCAGTGGGAGTTTGGGAGCAAATCCAGGCCAGGTACATTCTTTCTGGGGAATTTAGAAGCTTTAATATTAACTCACTAATTACTGGTTTATTGTGGTGAAGATTTCAGCGAAAATTTCTGTATATAAACGTGGGGCTTACTTAGGAGTTTATTAGCCTATATTGTTTTTCTATGTTTCCCTGGGGCTCAGTAAGGATACTGATTACAATAATTTTAGTAAAAGGGGATGTTCATGAGAATAGAGTCACCTAGGAGAAACTGAATGAAATAACCATCCTTATGTCACCTGCTGTGCAGGGTCCAGAACTTAGCGCAGGCCGTGCCAAATATCACAAGCTTTGATGGCTTCCCAAAGACTTTGCTAAGTGTTGGGGGTACAAAGAAAAGCAAATATCAATGATATGGAAATAGGTTTTGAACAATGATAAATGTAAAACTCAGTGGAATTGCTTGCTGGATCCAAGAGCGGGGAGGGAGAAGTGAAGGGAAAGAACATGAATCATGGAACCATGGAAAAATATTCTAAAATAATTAATTAAAAATGGGGGGAAAAAAGAGCAGGAACTAACTTTGCTTTTATATTTGTATCCTCAGGGCTTTGAGCTCAGAGACTACTTAAATACTTTTTCATTCATTCATTCATTCATTCATTCATTCATTCATTCCTCATCAGCTGTGTGTGTATTCAGGTAGTCAATGTGACCCTATTTCCTTTTCCTAATGCTGATCCTAAAGACCTCAAATTCTGAAGTACTAATGCTGCATTCTCCTCACAGATGGGTCTATCCTTTGTGTGGCCATATTTTCCATAGTTTTAACAGAAGTCAGTTGTCTTTCTGGTTTTCTCCTCATGGCAATTTCAATAAGTCTGTTTTGTCTCCAATCCCTTGTCTTGTCCACTCCCTCATCTTTCCAGGAAGGTTAGTTTTGTCCATAGATCAGCTTCATAATAAATTGTGTGAGCTTCTTCAGTGGCCCCTGTATATTCCGGGCTGCTCCTTAGCTCAGTTTCCATGATCCATAGATAAGATATTCCTAGGATTTGATTTTTTTTTCCAATGATTGAATTTTTTGCATGGTAGGGTGTGGGATAAAAATTGATTACAAATGCCTTACTCGAAAAAAGGGCACCAGTACCCCCCACTCACTCAAATAAACAAAATCAGAGTAAGAAAATAGTAGTAAAAAGAGGCCATTGTTTATTCCCCTTCGTGAAAGAGAACATTCCAACAATGGACTAAGAAGTGCTGATTGATTAGGCAGCAAGCAGTCAATATAAACACAAGGTTCCTCCCCCTTCCCCTGTCGCTCCCCAACCCAACCCCAACCCCACACCTACAAATCAAAAACAAATCAAAATGCCTGTGCTTCCAACCCAACTCAGGTGAGGCAAGGGAAACTGTTCTTTGTCCCTTCTGTCCTTTACCAGTCTCCCTCCCAAACCTGTCCTGAAGTCCTCAACCTACAGAAAAGTAACAAACTAGCTTTTGTAAGCTAAATGCTAATTCTGAGAATAGCACACTCGATTCTGTCCCACACAGTAGGCTATCAGTGGACCCTCTCCAATCTATCTGAGCACTTTCATGTGATCAACCAAGTTGTCAGGAATCAATGACTCTTTGCTATACCCTAAATCAAGCCATCCCTACTTTGGCTACTTGGGTCAATTCAGGTAGTAATACTCATTTTTCTGCCAGTCTGAATAAATGGCTGATCAATGCATCAGGAATTTGGATGGTAATCCTCTTTTGAAGCAAAAGGCAATGCCAAATGCAATACACATCATCTCAGCCAGGGTTACAGATTCATTTGAGTTTTTGCAAGCACTTCTTTTTTTACATGTAGAAACAATTTCTGGCATTTTGCAATTCACATACTCTCCCTCAATCCCTCCCCCTAGCAACTAGTCTGGTAAAAGTTACACTTGTGCTTTCATGCAATACACATTTCTATATTCTC
The DNA here is from genome assembly GCF_016433145.1 of Gracilinanus agilis. NCBI lineage: Eukaryota > Metazoa > Chordata > Mammalia > Didelphimorphia > Didelphidae > Gracilinanus > Gracilinanus agilis. The sequence goes on from NC_058135.1 coordinate 30,804,984, forward strand.
CATGTTGTGACAGAAGACACATATCATACATACAATTTAAAAACTCACAAAGGAATAAAGTGAAAGATGTTGTGTTTTGATTTGTAATCAGATTCCAACATTTCCTTCTTTATCTGTAAATAGTGTTTTTTTTTTTTATCACGAGTCATTTGGGGTTATCTTAGGACCTTTTTTTTTGTTTATAATAGTTTAGCTCTTCACAGTTGACTATTGTACAAAATTTCTTTTACTGTATGTACTGTTATGGTTCTGCTCACTTCACTTCCTTTAAAAAAAAAAACAACTCTTACTTTCTGTCTTAGAATCAATACTGTGTTTTAGTTCCAAGAAAGAAGAGTGGTAAGGGCTAGGCAATGGGCATTAAATGACTTGCCCAGGATCACACAGCTTTGAAGTCTCTAGACCTGACTCTCAATCCACTTAGCCACCCAATTGCACTCCCTATAAGTTTTTCTGAACTTATTCTGTTCATCATTTCCGATGGCACAATAGTATTCCGTTACAACCATATACCACAACTTGCTCAGCCATTCCCCAATTGTCAAACAACCCTTCAGTTCCCAATTCTTTGTCATTACAAAAAGCTGGGAAGTGTCTGAGGCCAGATTTGAACCTAGGTCCTCCCGTCTCTAGCTCAATCCACTAAGCTACCCAGCTGCCCCTGGCAGGCATTCTTGAGTTATAATTCCAAGCTTTCTCTTCCTTAGAATCCACAGTTCTGATATTTCACATCAAAATTCATCTTCTTCCACTAGGATGCTTCACAGTCCTAGAATTCTCCTTTTGCAAACAGCCCAGACTTACTGATTCTTCCCCAGGACAAGGATACTTTCCTGAGAAAACTGCTGTCCTCACCTATTATTTCTCTCTGAAGTGAGATATTTAGTCTCCAACCTATCCACAGGAGAGGTTTTTTTATGTAATTCAGAGGCTATAACCTCACTTGAGATATGTGCTTCTCTTATGTAGTAAACTAACCAAACAGGGAAACTAACCCATGCCTTAACTTTCATGTGAGGTACTTTCTCTTGGCAAGAGAACTTAGCTTCCTCTACATATGAGACACCTAAAACTAACATTGCACTTTTTTTACCACACACTTTCACATCAGGAGGTTAACAAGCCAATTTTACTTGGGTACTCTCTCCCAAGTGGATTTTGTTTTTCATCTCTATACACTTAATTTTTTAATTTTTTTTTCGGTTAACAAGCACTTACTTTCTCTCTCCTCCATTCCCTCCACTGAAAATAAGCAAGAAGGGGAAAAGCACATTTATGACAAATATTCATAAACAATAAAAACAAATTGGGAACAATTCTAAAACAGATCATTGAAAAACAAATTAGGTATGAATACACAGGGGTGGTCATCAGACCATCAGATGAGGAATTGAAATCGATTTCACTTTCCTTGGTTAGGGAACAGGGTATGGATAGTCATTCAGACTTCACTAGAAGCAATGACATTTTGGATACCCTTCTTTCCTGTGGTCCTTGTACCTTGAGATTGACAGTAGGTTATTGTAGTAGGAAATTAAGGTTATAGAACTATAGGTCATGCCAATGAAATTAACCTAGCTTCGAACAGGAAAGTCCTGATAGGTGGAGGGCTCTACGAGGGTTTAGTATACTAATAACTCAGTGCAGGATAGGGATGATCCATGAGTCAAACAGCAGGGAGGAGGGACCTCACTTAGAACATATAGCAGTGGGGATGAGCATGTGACAAAAATGAATCCCCAGGCAGATCCCAGGACCAGAGCAGTATCAGGATCCATTGAACAAGGACACTATAATTCTAGGACACTTCGTTCAGTACCAGAATTCCCATACTTGTCAGTCCTCTCCTTTTTCACAGATCTGGGAGGGTGTCATCTCATCTCAGCCGCCATTATTCCATGTCCTTCTATGGCTCTGGTAGAGGCATATAAAGGAATTTGTCTAAGAGTTTTCTACAATATTAATACAAGTTCTTGCTTATGGCTAGAATGGAAAGAGGGAAAGTGCTAAAAGTGTTCTTTTATTAGTATCACTGATGCTCATTTTACTTAATTTTTCCATTCAGTGATATGAGGCTTCCTGGAGACAACTTTGCTTGAATTGTCCAGTGAAAAACACCTCATTCTTTTAGCAAACTGATCATGAACTAGTCATTTAACACAGGAGTTCTTAACCTGGAGCCTGTGCACGTTTTTTTTATTTAAAATATTTTTTAATTTTGAAAACTATTTCAATACAATAGATTTTTTTCATAATCTTATGTATTTAACAGAGTGGTATGGTGGTATGCTTAGAGAACCTTAGAGAGTCAATAAAATTGATGGAAATAATAGCTTCAGCAAAATTTCAGTTTATATAATAAATTCACATATGCTATTATGATTCCTCTATATTATCTACAAAATCCAGCAGGAAGAGTTAGAAAAGGAAATTCCCTTTAAAACCACTATGGGAACTACACAATATCTAACAAGATCCACTCAGAAACTATATGAATCCAACAACAAAATATTATTTGCAGAAATAGAGATTGATCTCAATATTTGGAGAAACACTAATAGATTGAGTCAATAAAATACAATATATTATTAATATGTATAATATGAAGAAGGATATCATATAAATTAATTTACTTATTCAATGTTACATCAATTAAACTACCAATGGAATTATTACATGAAATTAAGAAGATAAAATTATTATTTTATTTTTTATTCAGATATTTCATCTTCCTAATTACATGTAATAATTTTTTACATATGTTTTCTGAAATTATAAGTTCCAAATTGTCTTTCTCCCTTCCCTCTCACCTTTTAGAGGTGGTTAAGCAATGATGTGGGTTATACATGAATTATCATGCAAAACATATATCCTGGATCTTTGTATTGTTGAGAGTAGATTGCCTATGATATTTTGTTTAAACCCTCACCTTCCACCTTAGAATCAATACTGTGTATTGGTTCCAAGGCAGAAGAGTTGTAAGGGCTAGGCAATGGGGGTTAAGTGACTTGTGTAGGATCACACAGCTAGGAAGTGGTCTGAAGTCATATTTGAACTCAGGACCTCCTATCTTTAGGCCTGGCTCTCAATCCACTGAGCCACCCACCTAGCTGCTCCTCCTATGATATTTCTAAGTTTTTTTATTGTAGGGTTTCATTCTAGAAGTATTATCTTATAGGTTTAAGAGTTCTAGAAAGTTTTCATTTTTATTTTCTTGAAATACATTACACAGACTTTTTTGTCATGGTTTTATAACAATTTAAAAATTATCTTTTATAACAGTTTTTTTTAATTTTATTTCTTACATAGTCTTTTGTTTTCCCAATTTTTAAAATTTTCATTTAGATAATTTTTGTTTTCTTATTGAGTTATTGTTTTCCATTTGGAGCATTTTGTTCTTGAGTGAGGTTTTCCACCATCTCATCTAAAGTATCAATTTTTCTTGCCATTTTTTCTTCTTCAGTTTTTCCATTCTGCATCTCTTATTTTCATTTCTTCCTAGGACCAGGACACTGTTTTTCCTCTGAGGTTTTTCCTGGACTTGTTTTAGGATTACTATCCTCCTGCGGTTTACTTCAAACCAAAGTATTTCTTTATGGTGTTTAAAGGTTTCCTTGATTTGCTTGTTCACTTCAGTATCCAGCAAGAGAGACCTAGGCTTAGATCAGGCTCTTCAACTGGAGAGGTTGGGTATGGGAATTCTGGTACTGAACGAAGTGTCCTAGAATTATAGTGTCCTTGTTCAATGGATCCTGATACTGCTCTGGTCCTGGGATCTGCCTGGGGATTCATTTTTGTCACATGCTCATCCCCACTGCTATATGTTCTAAGTGAGGTCCCTCCTCCCTGCTGTTTGACTCATGGATCATCCCTATCCTGCACTGGGTTATTAGTATACTAAACCCTCGTAGAGCCCTCCACCTATCAGGACTTTCCTGTTCGAAGCTAGGTTAATTTCATTGGCATGACCTATAGTTCTATAACCTTAATTTCCTACTACAATAACCTACTGTCAATCTCAAGGTACAAGGACCACAGGAAAGAAGGGTATCCAAAATGTCATTGCTTCTAGTGAAGTCTGAATGACTATCCATACCCTGCTCCCTAACCAAGGAAAGTGAAATCGATTTCAATTCTTGGGAACAATTCTAAAACAGTTCATTGAAAAGATGGTTGATGAACATCTGAATCGGAAAGTGATGATTAAAACTAAAGACAAATGCGGGGCAAACTGGAATAAAATTTTTAAAATCTTTTGTGCATCTCTAAGCAATTCGAGATACTTTTGTCAGATAGCCAACTTCCCAACCATCTTTATCTTGCTTGGTCTCAGTCCAAAAAAATGTTTGCTTTTTCTTGTAATGTTCAGCTCATGGTCATGGCAGTCTTTGAACATGAAAGGTAGATGGCCTTCTGTCCCTCTACCTATGGAATTCAACATAAGAAGAGGTAAAACTTGCTTTTCATTATTTGCTACTTGAAAGAAATGAAATTCTTGATTTTTCATTGAATTGAAATTGAAATACATGAAGAAAGGAAATTCTTCATGGCTGGATAGATCTAATAAATCAGTCACTTACAGTCAATAATTTGGAGAGGAAAAATCTGAAGATACAAAAATCTGAAGATACAAAAAAATTTTCTTCTTATAGAGAATGATAAAAAAACTCTACATTTCTTTCATGTAAAAATATATCAAAAATACATGAAAAAGATACATTTACCTTTTTCTTCCTTTCATGATAAAAAGGCATCTCCGAAATATTCAGAAATTCTTTGAAATATCATGTCAGTATAGTTAAAAATGAGATACAATGACTAATTTTTTTAGCTGATGCAGCACATGGTTAGACACAATATATTGAGTACAACTTAATTAAAGTTTGTAAAATAAATGAATGGAAAAGTGTGTATTTATATCCATCATTACATACTTTCTGTACTTTGTATCAATTCTAAGGAGAAATTATTCAAAAGAAATAAAGCAAAAGATGTCATCAGACTGCTGGGTCTATCATTTAGCTGGAGTAACAGAATCTATGGAAAACTTGTGAATAATATGGGTCAAAGAAGTCAAGAAACCTAGATAAAAGCCTTCAGCATGTTGGATAGACCTCCATGTGGAGAACCGGTAGGGGGACATGACCAAAAAGAGAGCAGAAACAGATAGTGTGGATGAGTTACAAACTACACTGACTACCACATAACTATCAAAGTACTATTCCATACAATTTGGAAAATTCTAAAACTAATATGACTAATCTCAAGAAATATTTAGATGTAAGCAAGTGATATGGAAAAGGATTTCATAATTTCACCTATAATCTTACATATGTAAATGTTTATTTGAGGGGTATTTGTTAAATTCAGAATTTAAAACATTTTTAATTAAAAAAGAAAAATATTTAGAGAAATTTCTGGAATATGAATTCAAAGTGAGCTATTCTCACCACACTATGCACCCATTGAAACTGTCCTTGCAACTTCCTTTCAGTTATTTCATTCATTGCCTTTTGCCTTTTACTGGATTATCTTCTGGATTCAAAGCCTTTGCTTAAAAAAAAAAAAAAAAAAAAAAAAAAAAAAAAAAAGGAGGGGGAAATGGGGTAGGGACATTCCAACCAAACTCTCCTTCAGCTGACATTTTCAACTACACTGCATCCTGTGGATTCCCAGCAGCCCACAGTATTAGCTGCAATTTTACTTTACAATTTTGCTCAGGACAAGACTGCCACCTTGTGTTTGAATGGCCAATATTCATAAACAAGTTTCACTAAAAGGTCCCAGATGATGCCTCAGTCTAACCAGCTGCTATTTTTGTTTAATTAAACTGCCTTTCCTAAATAAAGCAGAATAAGATATGGTTTTTTTTCGTAATTAATACTCAAGGTTTTTTTAATTGTAACCTTATAAAGTAGAAGACTAAACTTATGTCCTCCATATTCTTGGTTCTTATTGTAAAAGAGATTAATGCCTAAAAGGGTCAAACTCCATGTGTCTCTGCCCTTCACCATTAGTCACACTAGACAAGCTATTGTTTTTAAATAACCAATAGGATTGCTATAGAGGGCAAAGTTTTACCGAGTATTCCTTAGGGAAAAGGGAGGAGCTAATTCTTCTCAGACCCTGTGATCTCATACTCCTCAGGTTTGGCTTTGGGCAGAACCCAAAGGAGGGATCAGAGATTAGATATGTGGACAGTAGGGTTCTGCTGAAATCTTGGAAATGCCTCCTGCCTCTTCTTCTCATGCCCAGTCTCATAACAACAGCTTGTTACATCAATGAGCTCATTTTGCTTAGGGAAAAGCAAGGTTTCAAGATCTGTTTAACTCTTCCTTTTAGGAAGTTTATCAAAATTATTAACAAAATCACACTAGATCTTGAGGTCCCAAGCCAAAAGCTGGAGACTGCTGGACAGCTGAATTTAGATTTTCCCAGGAATATAGCTTTCTCTGAGCTCTCTACTAGGTGCAGGTGGACCTGCAGCAACTTGGTAAATGGGGGCCATTAAAATGCCCAGGAGAAGATTGTGTGTTCTCTAAAACTTTGAATTCCAGTAAGTTTCTGAATTTTCTTCTTAGATCATGGGAAAGCAAGTGCCAGCAGCTTATTCCAGATCTAGAATCCTCTCTGTTTTCCCCATCCAGTATATTTCCCCATACTTGACTGAGTGGGCTAGACCCTGAATTTTCATAAGATTGACTTTCTACCCTTTGTCCCTCATATGAACCACCATCTAATCTAGAAATTTAGCCATTGTGGACTCATCTGGCCTGGTTAACACTATGTTAGTCATTCAGCACTAATGCCCTTAGGAAGAGAAGACTCTTTCAGTTGTGCATCTACCATATTGTAGCTATGTGGTGCAAAGACATTTTCAAGTACACTAAGTCCTGGTGTTGACCATGGGTCTAGCCAAGTAGTCTGGAACCTATAGAGCAAAGGATTAGACAATGAAAAGCTCCTGGGATCCAGACCAATGAAGGAATTCTGTCAGTGCCTCCCACTATATACAGCTAGTTGTGGGGCATCTTAGCACCTAGCAGAGATTCTATATGCTCTCCACTCAACTAAATAACTAGATTGGAACTATTATAAAAACAGCAGAGGATGAGGAATGAGTCTGTTGCTGATTTGGAGATGGGGATGATGATACTATGTTGATCTAGGCTCAGAATCTAACAAAAGGTAAGGTACCTCTTCTTACCCAAATGGACTCCTTGTGTCGATCAGAGTACCCCTGAAATTCAAACAGATTGCTGAGTTGCTAGATTACTTTTGAGAAATTGCACACTTCCTTTGCTGACTCTAAGCTTCCCAGAAAAGTGAAGGCCCATATTTTCCAATACTATTTTCCAATCCAATCCCAAATCCCACATTTGGTAAAGATACTGAAGTGATTTTCCATTTCCTTCTGAGTTGAAGTTCCCTTTACAGATGAAGAAAGCAAGACAAACAGTGTTAAGTGACAGGTAGTTCCAAAGGAAAGATATATATTCTTTCAAACCACTAATAATTAGTAAAATGCAAATTAAAGCAACTCTGAGGTTTGCATCAGATTGCCAAAGGTAAAAAAAGGAAATAGACAATTATTAGGATATAATACTGCAGAAAAGGGCACATTAAAATACAGTTGGTGGAACAACACTCTGGTATTGGTATGAATTGGTATAGCTACAATGGAAAGTAATTTGGAACTATGTCCCAAAAGTTACTATACCTTTTAACCCAGTGGTACCACAACTAGGGAGAAAAGGACTCATTTAGTAAATATATATATATATATATTTGTTATCACAAAGAACTTGAAGCTAAAGGGTTATCCATATGCCCATATCCATACCCATCGACATTTCAGAGAAACAGCTGAACAAACTGTGGAATATAAATGTAATGGATTACTATTGTACTATAAGAAATGACAAAAGAATGGTTTCAGAGAAAACTGAGTTGACTTATATGAAATGATACAGAGTAGAACCAAGAGAACAAGTTAAACAGAAACATTATCAAAATAAATAACTTTAAAATACTTGAGAACTGGGTTATTTTGGGGGCTCTTACCTTCCATCTTAGAATCAATGCTATGTATTTGTTCCAAGACAGAAGAGTGGTAAAGACTAGGCAATGGGGATTAAGTGACTTGCCCAAGGTCACACAACTAGGAAGTGTCTGAGGTCACTTTGGATCTCCCATCTCTAGGTTTGGCTCTTGGTCCACTGAGCCACCTAACTGCTCATAAAACACCATAATTCTGATCAATGTAGTGACACACCACCATTCCAAAGGGTGAATTCATCAAAAATGCTACCTGTCTCCTGACTGAGAGATAATAGATTCAGTATACAGAAAAACAGGTACATTTTGGATATGACCAATGTGGCAAAATATGTTTCTGTTTTATCATGCATATTTGCTACATGTTTGTTGTTTTCCTTTTTTTCTTCTCAATTTTCAGGGACAGGGAGATAAGAAGAGAAAAATATTGCTAAAAAGCATTTAAGAAATGGAGAGGGAGGAAAAGATCCTTCACAGCCAGTTTCAAGGCACTTTTATCAGGTGCTATTTTCTAAAGAACATTTAGTAAAGACATCATCCAAATCATTAAAATAAGAAAAAACAAACATTAAAACAATTCTAAAGTTCTGCTTTATACCAATCAAATTGGCGAAGTTGAAAAAAGAAGGAAAATGAGATTGACACACTAGCACACTATTTTGGAAGTATGAATTGGTATAGCCATTGTAGAAAGTAATTTGGAACTATACCCGCAAAAGCCTTAAACTGTGTATATACCCTTTGATTCAGCAATACTCCTGTTTGCCTGTGACCCACAAGAAATCAAAGTCAGAGGGAAAGGAACCTTATACACAAAAATATTCACAGCATTTCTTTCCTTCAAAGAAGGTAACTAATTGGGGGATAGTTGAACAATTATATTATATAAATATAACAGAATAGTATTACACTGTAATAAATGATAAAAATAATTAATTTGGAGAAACTTGGGAAGATTTATATGAACTCAGGGGAAATGAAGGGAACTGAACCAAAAGAAATGTATATAATGACTACAACATTGTAAAGAAAAGTAACTTCGAAAGACTCGAAATGGTCTATTGCAAGGATCAATTTTTATTGCTATTTTTCAGTCAGATCTGAGGCTCCTTGACTCCTTTTGGGGTTTTATTGAAAAAAAAATTAGAATATTTTATCATTTCCTTCTCCAACTCATTTTATAGATGAGGAAACTGAGGTAAATAGGGGTGACTTGTCTGTAGTCACAAAGCCAGGAAGTGTTTGAGGTTAGATTTGTACTTATGTCTTCTAGACTCTAGGCGTGGCACTCTGCACCATTTTGCTCCACAATGACCAATCACAACTCCAAAATTCTAAGGCTGCCTGCCTCTTAAGAAAAAAGTGATCAAAGCTGTCAGTGATCATATGAAAAAATGTTCTAAATCACTGTTGATTAAAGAAATGTAAATAAAAAACACTCTGAGGTACCACTTCACACCTATCATATTGGCCAATAAGACAGTAAAGTGATGAATATTGGAGATGTGTCAAAATTGAGTCACTAATGTATTATTGGTGAAGTTGTGAACTGATCTCACCCATTCTGGAAGGAAATTTGGAACTACGCCCAAAGGGTAATATTATAATATGATAATCCAATAATACCATTACTAGGTCTGTATCCCAAAGATGTCCCCCCGAAAAAGGAAAAAGACCTATTTGTACAAAAATATTTATGTGTTGTTTTTTTTTGTTGTGGCAAAGTCTTGGAATTTGAGGGAATGTCCAGTTGGGGAATGACTAAACAAATTATAATATATGATTGTGATGGAATGCTATTGTGCTTTAAGAAATGATGAACAGGATGATTTCAGAAAAAACCTGGAAAGATCTACAATACATGAACTGATGCAAAGTGAAATGAACAGAACCAAGAAAACATTGTTCACAGTAACAGTAATATAGTAGAGAATAAACCACTGTGAAAGACTTAGCTATTATCAGCAATACAATGATCCAGAACAATTTTGAAGGACTTTTGATAAAGAGTACTATACACCTCCAAAGAAAGAATTGTTGAGGTCTAAATGCAGATCAGAGCATATTATCTTTTCAATTTATTTTATTTGTGTTTTTATTTTTATGTTCTGGTTTTATAAAGTATTCTCTTACAACAATGATCAATATGGAAATACATTTTCTATGATTACACGTGTATAACTCAGATTAAATTGTTTACCGTCTTATGGGTGGGGAAGGTAAAAAGAGAGGGAAGCAATTTGAATGATCTTAAAATTTTAGAAAATGTATGTTGAAAATTATTACATGCAATTGGGAAAATTTTAAAAATTTAAATAAAGAGGTAATGGGCTTGAGGTCCTGTTGAAAGAAAAATTCTTTTCCTTTTGGGCTTTTACCCTGATTAATAAGTCAAAATGAGGACAAAGACAACTGAAAGAATTTAACAAATAATCAAGGTAGCATAGGTTGATGAACTGGAAACCAGCAAGCTTTACAGGTTGGGTCAACTTTTTATAATCAAACTTTTGTAATGAGATAGGCATTCTGATCATTTCTAATAGCAAACGAGGTTGGCCACTGCCGTTCAGTTCCTCACAAAGTACATGACACTTTGCACAGGTGGGACAGGTGGGTTACTTGACTTGACTACCTGCTACATCTCAGGGAATACAAAGATGCAGACTGACACCTCTCCCCAACACAGATGGACCAGCAGGGCTGGAAACACAATGAATAACTGGGCTGATTTATCTTTAAATAGTACAAAATTAAACATGGCAAAAGTGTGAATTATTTTTGAATGCTTATTTGCTATGAAATAGAGGCAGGAGTGTTAAAATTTAGTTTTGTCATAGTTGTCGTTGGGGTAGGAGGGAAAGTGTGATAATGATGCCCTTCACCATCAAAGTAATGAGTACCAACGAAGCAACTCTTTTTAGTGCATAGAAAAGAAATTCAGAAGGGACCATAGACAAAGACAGCTTTGTTACTAACATACTGGGTGTAACATATACATCCACATAATATACATACATACTAATATGTGCATATTTCTTTAAAAGTAAATCAGATATAATAAATTTTCAGTTTCCTATATAATCCTCTTTCTCTGTTCTTCCCATAAGGAAATGTTCATGTTTGTTGGTACTTTGTCAAATTAACAACAATAAAAACTGGAAAAAATGCATAGCAGTACAAAATATTATTTCTGTCTATTATTTCAAGGTTTTTAAAATATTGTTTCTCCTCATGTACCCTGTTCTAATCTCCTTGGCCTGCTAGATGTTCCTTGTACAATGTTGCTTTTTATCACTGTTCCTGGGCTTTTGTATAGGCTTCCTAGAACACTCTTTCTTCTCAATGCTGCCTCCCAGAATCTCCAGAACACAGCTGAGGATGCCACCTCCCACGAGGTCTCCATTCTCCCGGTTGTTAGTACTCTCTCCCTGGTGAAATTATTTTGTGTAACTTTGTACATCCTTTGTAATTTCTCATACATTTCATAGCTCTTTAAAACTATGATTGTTTCTTTCTTCTTTTTTATTGTTGATGTTTTGCTGTTTTTTGTTGTTTAGAGGGTTTTTTGTTGTTCCTTGTGCCAGATAAGTCATGTTATTTAGAGAGTTGGCCTCAAGAGCCAGGAAGAACTAGGTCCTACCTCTGGCACATACTAGCTATGTGACTTGCAGAATATTACTTACTTTTCTGTACTCTAGGAAGTTACAGAAATATTGCATATATAAATTACATATGTGTCTATAAATTATGGGAAAGACACTAATCTATATTGATACATGGAATTTCCCTATCCAGAAAATGTCTGTATCAATAAAAGCATAGGTCCAGGCCCCATTATTATTCCAGGAACAATGATTAATAAAAGTCGAACTTATTCAAGGTGGAAGGGAAATGAGTTGAGTCAGCCAATGGGAGAAACTTTGTAAAGAAGGAGAAAGCAGATAATCAATTCAAAAAATATCTATTTATAATCCATTTTATGCCAGGGAGTACTTTAAATATTGGGGAGATAGAACAAAAAACAACAGTACCTATTCTCAAGGTGCTTATCTTCTATTATGAGATAACAAAAGAACATAGATAAACTAATTTTTAAAATAGTTTCAAAGTGGCAGTGCCTGGCACCATGTCCGGGCACATAGCATTTAATAAGTTATTTTTGCTTTATTTATTAAAACTTACGGAGCTCTCCACTCCTGCTCTTGTTTAGCAAATGGCCCCTGCATTGAATATGGAGGAACTGGAGTATTTAAGAAAGGAAAGAGGGAATTTTCCATTTTAATTCTATTATTTTTCATTTAAAAATTAATTTTTGTTTAATTCCATTCCAGTTTTAATCCATGCCTCAGTCCCACCTCCTCAATTCTCCCAGTTCCTTCCCCCACCAACTCTGAGCTCCAATAGATTGTTCACTTTAAATTTATTTATTTGGGGGAGCAGCTGAGTAGCTCAGTGGATTAAGAGCCAGGCTTAGAGATGAGATGTCCTAGGTTTAAATCTGGCCTCAGGCACTTCCTACCTGTGTGACACTGGACAAGTCACTTAAACTTCATTGTCTAGCCTTTACCACTCTTCTGACTTGGAACCAATACATAGTACTGATTCTAAGGTGGAAGATAAAGGTTCAAAAATAAAAATATATTTATTTATTTGTTTGTTTGATACACTAAAATGTCCAGTTAAATACCTCTTCTTCCCCCATTAGAGAAGGCATCACTTAACAATGAGATATATGGATATATAAAATTATGTCATTCATTTCTATTTATCAGTTCTTTCTCTGACAAGATTTCTGTTGTTGTATATAATGTTCATTTCACTCTTCATAATTTCATGTAGGTCTTCCAATGTTTTTCCAAAATTAACTTGTCTATTATTTTTTACAGAATAGTAGTATTCCATCATAATCATATGCCACAATTTGTTTATCCACTCCCCAGTTAATGGATATTCTTTTAGTTTCCAGTTCTCTGCCACCACTAAGAGAGCTGCTATAAATATTTTAGAACATAGAGGTTCTTTTCCATTTTCCTTGATCACCTTGGGAAATAAACCCAGTGGAGGTATTGCTGGATCAAAAGGTATATACAGCTTTGTAACTCTTTAAACAATTCCAGATTGCTCTCTAAAATAGTTGGATCAGTTCACAGTTCGACCAACAGTATATTAGTGTTTTCATTTTTACACATCCATTCTAACATTTGTCATTTTGCCCTTTAAGTATTTTAGCCAATCTGATAAATGTGAGATGTCTCAGAGTTGTTTTAACTTGCACTTCTCTGGTCAACAATGATTTAGAGCAGTGATGGGCAAACTACCGCTCCATGGACCAGATGCAGCCCCCTGAAATGTTTTATCCGGACCTACAACATTATCCCTAATCTGACGAATACAATGAGTAGGATAAATACAATGGAACTTCAAAAGAGTTGCCTTAGAAACAGACTGACAGGTGAACATTTCCTTCCCTTTGGCCCCCTCTTTAAAATGTTTGCCCATCACTGATTTAGAGCATTCTTACATATATAAAGCTTTGATTCCTTCATCCAAAAACTAATTGTTCATGTCTTTTGACCATTTATCAATTGAGAAATGGTTCATTTTCTTATGTGTGACAAAGTTCTATACATATTTTAGATACAAGACCTTTATCTGAGAAACCGTCTATAAAATATTTTCCCAACTTACTGCTAATCTTGGCTACATTTGTTTTATTTGTACAAAAACTTTTGAATTTAATGTATTCAAAATTACAGATTTTATATCTCACAATGATTTCTATCTCATTTATTCATAAATTCTTTTCCTATCCATAAATCTGATAAGTAGTATGTTCCCTAATTTCTTAATTTGCTTGGATTGTTTATCTTTACAATATTAATATTCCAGTTTAAATTGTTTCCTGGTGCTGTTTACTCCAATCTTTAGCAATCCATAAAAAGTCTTCCCAGATTTCTCTGAAATAATCTTCTTCATTTCTTACCATAAAATAATACTTCGCCTTTTTCATGTATCAAAATTGGACTGCCAAATTTCAAAAGTGGTTTGAATTCCAGGGAATGTACAATAGGACTTGGTGAGAAATTAGAAATCACTGAAGATGTTTGAGTATATTGGTGGCATGACAAGACATTAAATAGCATAATAAGAAAAATAGTAATAAAATATTTGCCCCAATAACCTAGTCACACTCTCCTACAAATCCACATGCCATCAGTAGTAAAAGTACACGCACATAGAGAACAATCATGGAAAAGCACAGATATAGGCAATATTGTGAAAAGATACCAATTTAGGGAACATACGGTGCCAAAGCCCAAATCTAGACCCTTTTTGTTTCCTTACACATTTATTACTCACTCTTCTGGAATGAATATAAACAACATTATTGTAGGACATTGCTACTTTCGTGTTTAACCTGTTATCCCTGATACAAGCTGCTATAAAAGTATTTTACAAATCTGATCTGTTCAATAAGCTTCTATTATGTGAGTTCCATGCGTCCCTTTCCCTTTTCTTACCGGTCAGAATTACTAAATAATAAGAATTTAACGTGGGAGAGTCTCTAATATCTCTCGAGTGGATTTCCCTTTTATTAGAGGCTAAATTAAATAAGTCTATATCTAAGTCCTACTATGTGCAGGGATCCATCGTAGGCACTGAGGATACAATCCCTATTCTCAAGAGACTTACATTTGATTGAAAGAGGATGACCAATGTCTACAGTACAACATTATAAGAAAATTAAGTCAAATATGTATGAAAATGTCTGGGAGAAGGGGAAAATGTTGCTTTTGATGAAAGAGAAAAGCTCTCTACTACATGGCTGCCATCTTGGAAATGTGATCACTAGTCTTAGCCAGTCACTTCCTTTTCCAACAAAGCAGACAACTCTCTAGTTACTGCCCTGGGCTCTTCTTCCAAGGAAAGTATTCTCTTTTGCTCTGCCTGGAGTTGAATAATGGGTCAGGTAAGATGCTTTGCCCAACTCTCTTTCCCCCAACAGACAAAAATTATATTAAGTAGTTTTACTTTTGCCCAAAGGAAAATTCTGCTTTCAGTGTTTTTTAAAATCTTAGTTCAGAAATTTATTAAAAATATTTTAAAAATTAGTAAGATTCTTTTATTTTGTTCCAGAATCATCAGATGGGGAAAAACAAAAACAAAAACAATGCAAAACAATTTCCAAACAGAGATTCTATTTTCTTCTCTTCTTTTCCATCATCATGCTCTGCTACTCATTACTCTGAACTCTCTTGCCATTCACAGTTATTGCTAAAAACTCTCCCCTTTTCCATAGTTGTAAAAGTTATCCCCTTCTCTGATTCTCTAACTTATTTTATCTAAATCAAGTTATAGTTTTTATATCTATGTCAGTTGATCATTTGGAGTTTATTGCCCAACTGATTTCTGATAGTCTATTTACTAGCTTTTCCAGCAGAGGGAGTAAATCCTTATCCTAATAATACTGTCCCTGCATTTGAAGAACATTATGATGCTTTATTAGATTGCTTCTGGTACCTGTGTATCTAATATTGATCAATTTTGCTATTATTTTAACCTGTACCAGATAATTTTGATGATAGTTGCTTTGAAGGATAGTTTAAGATCTGATACTGCTAAGCCACCTTCCATCTCACTTTTTTCCCATTATTTTTGTTCCTGAAGATAAATGCTTTTATTAGTCTGTCTAGTGCTATAAAATAACCCTTTAGTGATTTGGTATGGCAATGGGAAGCTAGTGGTGTAGTGGTTAGAGCACTGAGCCTGGAGTCAGGAAGATCTGAGTTCAAATCTAGCCTGATACATGTACTAGCTGTGTGACATTGGCAAAGACATTTAACCCAGTTTACCTCAATTTCCTCATCTCTAAAATGATCTGGAGAAAGAGAAAGTAAACCCCTCCAATATCTCTGCCAAGAAAAACCCAAATGAGGTCATGATTAAAAAATGACATGGCAATGAAACTCTAAATTAATTTATATAACATTGTCAGTTTCAAGATATTGGCAATGCTCAACCATTAGTAATTAAAATATCTTTAATAATTTAAATCTTTATTTCTAAAAAAAAGTTTTTCAGTTGAATTCATATAATTCCTATATCTTGATAGATATCCCAGATATTCTATATATTCTGTAATCATTTTGCATGGAATTTATTTTTCTGCCACTTTCTGACAAGCTTTGTTAATATACAGAAAGGCTAATTATTTTGTGAATTTATTTAATATCTCATTTGCTAAATTTATTATTTGCATTTTAAAAAATTTGGTCACTCTCAAGTTACCTGCAAAAAATGATGATATAATTTGTTTATCTTTGCCTAAATTAATTTCCTTGGTTTCTTTTTTAATTTCTTTTATTTTTTTAAACCAATGGGAGTTTTGTTTTGTCAAATCTCTGTCAAGAAATAGGACATATTCTTTATCACCAGTACTAAAGAATCATGGTTGGTCATTGCATTGATCAGAGTTTTAAAGTCTTTCAGAAATTTTCTTTTTTTTTATTGTATTCTGAGTCAGTTTTAAGTGCTTAGGTTAGTGGAATAATTCTTCTTGATTGCTTCAAGTCAAGGTCCTATGAATACTTTCATTTGAGAACTATAAAAAGGAAAAAGGGGGACTTTTGGTTGTATATAATATTTAAAGGAGTTATCACCAAGAATTGAATAATTATCAATTCTAAAATGTTTTTAGTAATTTATTTATAAAATATAGGAGAGAGTGGAAGTAGAGAGATGAAAAGAGAGTAGAGTAAGAGATCTAGCATAAAGAACTAGACTATGTACTCAGTCCCTGACTTTACTCTGGCAGGGCTCCAGAAGTCCCAGCCAGAGAGCCTAAAAGTCAATTAATAAGAGTTTTCGCTACAATGGCTCCTCTTAATCGAGGGCCCCTCCTGAGGCTAGTATCTCTGAGGAGGTTAAAGGAGTCAGTCTTTTTCATTCACCACATGTAGTTCTAAGGGAGATATTTAAGAACAGTCTCACCAAGGTCTCAGGTCTCAGCCAGCACTCCTCCATATCCAAGCAATGAACAAGAAGAGAAGAGAGAACTGCTACTTGAGCTTCAGCTCCAGAAACCAAACAAGAACTGACTTATAGGAAGTTATCACTCCCTTTTAAAGGCACTTCTTTTTCGTCACTTCTTGTGTCTTCCTCTTAGTTTACATATCCAATTACAAAATAGATGCTTTGCTTAGGACTTCCCAGAGGGCAGTCAGTCAATTCTGATTCATCACCCACTCTTGCACACATGGGTTACAGACTTCCCACTTGAGAATTAAGTGGGGTTGTTTTCACCTGTCTTAGAGGGGTAGCTGCCACAGCTTTATTAGTAACAAAAACTGTTGATCTAGTATTGGGATGTCCATTAACAATTATGTGCCCACATGAAGTAGAATCTTTGTTGCTAAGACATAGAACACAAGCATTTTCTGATCAAAGAATTATTAGGTCTGAAATAACCCTATTAAATGGTGAAAATATTACTTTAAAATGTTGTACAACTCTTAATCCTGCCACCTTGCTTCTTGATTTACCAATCTCAGAAGAATCGTTACACAATTGTGAAACACTAGTGTCCATAGCTGAAAAGCCTCAAGATAATCTCCTGGACACTCTTTTTGACAATCCAGATCTAGTTCTATTTACTGATGGTTCTACTTTTATGAGAGATGGCATATGCCACACTGGAGCTGCAGTATTTATTGCTGTATGGTCAGCTTCACTGCCCTCAAGGCGCAGAACTTATAGCCCTAAAACATGCCTGAATAATTGCCAAGGATAAAATGGCAACAATTTATACAGATTCTAAATATGCATTTGGAATTTGTCTCTCAATGGGTATGTTATGGCTTCAGAGAGGATTTTTAACCTCAGCTGGAAAATCTATAGCTAATGCAAAAATTATTAATGAAGTTCTTTCTGCTCTCCAACTACCTGAAGCCCTAGCTGTAGTTCATTGCTCTGCCCATACAGGTGGTACTGACCTTATCTCTAGGGTAAGTGACCGGGCAGATACTGCTGCAAAGCTAGTGGCCATAGAAGGGCCTGAATTAATTTTAACATTAAAAACCACTGATGACTTAAATTTATCACCTTCCTATAATGAAAAAGAATTTAAAAATGGAAGCAAAAATTTAAAGCAAAACAGATTAATGGAGTATGTCCTCTGAAGGAAAATCCCTGCTCTCTAGAAGTTTTTATCCACAAATTTGCCAATCTATTCATAAAAATGGTCATTTTGGTACCCTGGGCATTGTGGACTCTGTTAAAAGAGTATGAATAGCTTCTGGTATAACTACAGTAACCTCTAAAATGTGTGCAGCCTGCCAAGCATATAACCTACACACTTTTCACGGCAAAGCTTTTGGTGGGCATCCTCTGATTTACACACCTTTTGAATACCTGCAAATTGATTTCATGACAATGCCAAAAGCTGGACATTATAAATTTTGTCTAGTCATAGTGGATCAACTGACCAGATGGCCAGAAGTATTTCCTACTGCCCAAGCCACAACAGCTTTTGTTGCCAAGGTGCTTTAAAAAGAGAATATACCTCACTTTGACCTGCCTGCATGTATTGATTCAGACAGGGCAAGTTATTTTACTGATTCAGTTTTATCTCAAATATATTCTTGTTTGGGGATAACCTCCAAATTCTATGTACCATATCACCCCCAGAGCTCAGGCCAAGTTGAAAGGATGAACTATGATTGGAAAATTATGCACTGAGGCACATTTAAAATGGCCTGAAATTCTCCCTCTGGCTCCATTTTATCTTAGAAGGGGAGATCTACATATCTCATCATATGAGATGCTTTTTGGACATCCCCCTATATATATATTTCTATTGAAATTGATTGACTATATCCTGTCACAAGCATTGGAGATAATAGTCCATAGAAAATTAGACACTATTTTTGGAAATACATTGAATTCCTGAATTTTTATTTTATTATTGCTTTTTATTTTTTTAATAAGAATAATTGATTTTTCCTTTTTTTATTTCTTGTACTTAAAGTACATATAATCAATATTAACCTTTTTTTATTCTGCAGTGATATAAGATAAAAAATATATATTTGTTCTAATATTAATTCGTACCCAAAAGCTTTAGACTATGTGTAAGGAGGGGATTTGTGCAAGGGGGATGGGACAAAAGGAGCCAGAGAAGGCAGTTGCTGACAGTTGCTGACAGTTGAGATCAGAGAGAATTCTGGGAATTTCTCCAAGGAGGAGGGAGAGGAGAGGTCTTTGGGCAAAGGACTGGGAAGAGAGAAGAGGAGGACATGCTAGCTCGGATCCAGTCCTGAGGGCTTCCTGAGGATCTTACTTTTGAAAATTGAAACCCTGATTCCCTGATCAAAGCCATTCCATCTCATCTCACCCATCAAGACTTCAACAATTGAGTGAGCTAAGTTTTTGGACTCCATTTTGGGAGCAATCTCTTAGTCTTCTCCCATTACCCAACTTTGCTGAGAGACTCCCTTGCAGTCAAAACTTACAATTATACGAAAGGACAGAAATAGAGAAACAGAATGAGAAGGTTGAGGAGAGGAGATTAGGTGTGGGAACCACTAGGGTTCCCACCCAAGTGATGGACCCCATAGAAATAGAGAAAAGGGCACTCCAAAATCCCTCTGCCCTTCACCCTTTTCCCCATTCCCTGATTTGGAAACAATAAAAAGCCATTTAAAAGTCAGATAGTGTTCCAGAGTGCCTGAGAGACTATGAGGGAGAGGGGAAACCACAGCTTGGTCTAGCTGCCTCCATCTTGAAGCCAGACCACCTGCTATGAAATTAACTGATCAGGGAGAGGTTTGTGTGAACCTCCTCCTTATTCAGGATCAGATTGGGGTACCCCACACTTCATTATAGGGAAGCCTCTCCTCCAACTCCTGTGGGGTGGCACAACCATCCAGGTCACCCAGTTTCATGGTGACACCCCCTTAAAGTCTCCCAGTGTATATTTGGCCCCAGGGGAGTGCTGGAAGATAGACTCACCACATACTGTCTCTCTATCTCCCTTTCTATAAAACGTCCATTACTGGCTTTTTAATTGTTACATATAGAAACCTGCCATTTATTGATAAATGTTATGGGACTGTGATTAATGTTTCTGCATGATTCCAAAAGAAGGGAACAAAAGAGCCATTATGTAGTGCCAAGAAGCACAAGGTTAAGAAGACCAACCAGTCCCAATGGATTTGATGAGAATCTGCACAAGGTCAAAAAAAAAACAAAAACATACCAATCCAGGTAGGATTGATGAACTTCTACACCAATATGAAAAGACTCAAGGTTGCTTGACATATTTTAATATGCAGGATGCTTTGTACCACACTGCCAGTGAACTACCAAAGTTTGGCTATCATTCTGGCTCGTCATATCCCTGAAAATGAAGGTAAATCAGACCAGGGAATGTACACTTCCCTTGCACATGAAAATCTAGTCATTTTTTTCTTTTTTATGGTATGGCAACTTCCTGTAGCCCTGACTGCAATTGGGTAAGTGCTTTTTGACCAGATTTTGGAAAAGGAATTATTCTAATTGGACACTAATGCAAAGGCTTGTTATAAATTTATTAAATTGGACCCTAATACAAGGGCCTATTATGAATTTATTCTTGTTTACTTAGAAATTTTTATATACATGGATTTTTGATATTTCAATTCTGATTTTGAATTTTTTCTTTCTCCCAAAGTTTAATTTTTCTTCTATTTATTTTTTCTTTTTATGTTTTTGGTTTTTTCTTTTGATAATTTACTCATACACCCCATTACTCAACAATGTATTCTGAGCTGATCTGGGTGTTAATCAACACCCTCTTCAGGGGGGATTGTATTTTTATAAAAATACAAGATTTAAAATTTTGTTCGAGAAAGATTTCAGAAAAAGAAGCTTGCTAACTCCTTGAATCCAGAAAATGAAACTTTGGAGAAAGATGCCTGCAGAAACCTACACTGAATCAAGACTATCCAAAATGAATTTTGGGGTGTAATTGATTGAACTTAAGGGGATTGAAAACAATTATTTTGAATATAAACTTTTAGGCCAAAGGGGACTTCCCCTAATTGGCTTTTTGTCAATGTGCCTAGCAAAACATTGGTTTTGATTTCTTTCTATCTCTTCTACTTCCCTCTTATCTCTAACTATTGTAGTTAGAAGGTTTTTAAGGGTACAAAATGATTATGTCTAATGCTCAGTTGGAGAGATGAGTCTCCCAAATGATCACAGTGGGGATTGTGAGAATGAGATTAAACCTACCCTGCCCATTCTTTGATTTAATCACCAAAGATTCCCTCACTTTATTCTATCAATTCACAAAAATCTTTCTCACATTCTCTGAAACTATTTCTTACATTTTCTATCATTTTTTTAAAAGCTAGCCCTCGTTTTATCAATTCAGTGTTTTGTTTTTAAATTTTGTTTAACTTTTCCTTGGTTGTCAAATTTCCTATTTCTGTGTTTAGGGTTTTTTTAATTATTGTTCTAATTTTTTAATAGCTTGCCTCATTCATCAACTTTTCTTTCTTTTGCTAATGAAAGTTTAGAGAAATAACTTTTCCAACTTGACACTGCTTTATCTGTATCCTCCAAAGTTTTGGCATATTGTCTCATTGTCATTTTCTTGATAAAAATATTTATTATTTATAGGATTTTTATCTTAGTCTCTGTTGGGTGGAGATGCAAAGCATGGAATCCCTGCAAAGATACAGGGAGGATTACATTATTTCATCTCCATTTGTCTGAACCATTTCTTCAAAGGCCCTTTAAAAGTAATATTTGTTTTTGCATAGAATCAGTAGAAGATATAGTTAATATTTCTGCTTTTTTGAGTTTCACATTTCTATATAAGCAACCTATTGTTGGATTCTGCTTTCTAATCCATTCTACTACTCTCTGCCACCCAGGTCATTTTCATCTTCTTTATTGTATACACTGGTATTCTGAAAGGGTAATTGTATCTTTTTTTTTTTTAACCCTTGTACTTCGGTGTATTGTCTCATAGGTGGAAGATTGGTAAGGGTGGGCAATGGGGGTTAAGTGACTTGCCCAGGGTCACACAGCTGGGAAGTGGCTGAGGCCAGGTTTGAACCTAGGACCTCCTGTCTCTAGGCCTGACTCTCACTCCACTGAGCTACCCAGCTGCCCCATAATTGTATCTTATTAGTATTAGTATGTTTACTCTTGATTATCATTTTGTCCCTACCAATTTTTCAAGCATTTTGCCCTTTTGAAGTTTCCCTTGTCTCCTATCTTTGAGTTCAAATGATATTACCCATTTTTCATTTAGAATACTTTAAAGTCCTTTGTTCTACTGAAGACTTATTTTCTGGCCTGTAGGCTTACACTTATTTTTTTTTAGGATAGGTTATTCTCTTTTTTTTAATCCTTACTTTCATCTTAGAATCAATACTTGGTATTGGTTCCAAGGCAGAAGAGTGGTAAGGACTAGGCAAAGAGGGTTAAGTGACTCACCCAGGGTCACACAGCTAGGAAATGTCTGAGGCCAAATTTGAACCTAGCACCTCCCATCTCTAGGACTGGCTCTCAAATCCACTGAAGCACCTAGCTGCCCCCTGTCATTCTTGATTATAAGTCTTTAACTTTCATCTTATATTCTAAAATTTTATCTGCTTTGGAGTATTTGTGGCAGTCTTGTGTGATTTTGACTATAGTTTCTTGGGATTTAAATGCTTCCTTTCTGGGTGATTGCAATGCTTTTTCTTAGTCTTGCAAGTTCTCAGTTTTAGCCCTAACATTCCTGAATGCTTTCCACAATGTTTATCAGAAAATGAAAAATGGAGTCTATCTATTCTTACTTTATCCTGTAGTTCCAGTATATCTGAAGAGTTTTCTTTTTTTTTTTATTTCCATAGGTGTTTTTTTTCCTCTAAAGTATCTAATACAAGAGTATACTAAAGAAAGACTGAGTTAGTTCATGAGAGAAAATTATTAAATTTTTAGTATGAGCATTTACACCTCAGGAAATCAGCAAATTTGATAAATCAGGATTTGATTTTTTGTTCTGTAATTTTTTTAACTTACAAAAGTTATATAGAAAATGTGAATAATACAGATTAAGCTTAAAAGTGTCATGCATACTTTTTTTTCAAAGAGCTGGTTGTTAGGAGCAAATTCCTAGTATACCTTTAGATAATTGCTTAGGAAAGAAGGCATTGAAGTGCTAAATGTGTGTTAGAATCAAGACTAAATAAGTCTGAAACTGTTACTTGAAGTCTCTGGCTTCCTTTTCTGCTTTGTGTCCCTCCACCTATGTGTCTAAAGAGTGATTCCAAAAGATGGAATCTCCTCTCTTTTTTTTTTTTACATTCAATTTTAATTTATTTTCAGTTCTAATTCTCTAATTCTTTCTCCCCCTCTCCCCACTCATTGAGAATGCAAGAAATTTAAAAGTCATTACAAATATGTATAGTCAAGCAAAACAAATTTCAACATTAGAAAGGAAGGAAGGAATGAAGGAAGGAAAGGAAGAAGGAAGGAAAAGGAAAAGAAGATAGAAGAGGGGGCAGCTGGGTAGCTCAGTGGAGTGAGAGTCAGGCCTAGAGACAGGAGATCCTAGGTTCAAACCCGGCCTCAGCCACTTCCCAGCTGTGTGACCCTGGGCAAGTCACTTGACCCCCATTGCCCACCCTTACCACTCTTCCACCTATGAGACAATACACCAAAGTACAAGGGTTAAAAAAAAAAGAAGAAGAAGAAGAAGATAGAAGAGGAGGAGGAGAAGGAAGAGAAAGAGGTGAAGAAGACGGAGGAGGAAGAAGGGGAGGAGGAGGAGGTCAACAACGATGACAAGGACCACGACGACCACGACAACCACGATGACTATGACCACTACAAGAAGAGATGTTTCAGTTTTCATTTTGAGTCCATTGACCTCTGTCTGGACCTTTTCATTATTGGGTCCTTTGAATGTCTTCCAAAATCCTTTATCTTTATACTATTATTATTGTATACATTTTTCTTCTGGATCTCTTTACTTCACTTTGCATTAGTTCATATGAATCTTCCCAAATTTTCTTTGAAACCATTTCCCTGAGGGCAGCTGGGTGGCTCAGCTAGAGACAGGAGATCTTGGGTTCAAATCTGACCTCAGACACTTCCTAGCTGTGTGACCCTGAGCAAGTCACTTAATCCCCATTGCCTAGCCCTTACTGATTTTCTGCTTTGGGACCAATACATGGTATTGATTCTAAGATGGAAGGTAAAGGCTTAAAAAAAAAAGAAAGAAACTCATCATTTCTTATAACACAATAATACCCCATCATAATCATATAGTACAACTTGTTTAGCCATTTCCCAATAGATGAGTATTCTCTCATTTTTCAACTTTTTTGCCACAACAAAGAGAGCTGCTCATATCACTTGTTTATTTGGGTATGTTTTAGGGTTTGGGTTTTATAATATTATTCACTTACAAAAATGAATAATATAGAAATGTGTTTTCCATGATAATACCTGTATAAACCAGATCGAATTGCTTGCCAACTCCAGAAAGGAGGAGGGAAGAAGGGAAGGAGACAATTCGAATTACATAACTTCAGAAAACTCATGTGGAACTTTATTTTTTTTTTAAGTTTAAAAAATAATAAATCAAAAAGAGTTGCTATTAATATTTTTGTTTATATGGGTCCTTTTCACAAGAAATGGAATTTTTAAGCCTGATTTTTTGAGAGATCAAGAACTCCTGTGTTTTTCATTTGTTGCTAGACATCCTTCGGAAAGTAGTTATACCTTACAGCTATCACAATGATTCTTACAGAAGACCACTGCCTCTACCTTCAACTAGAGGATGAACCACACACTGGCTTGCCAAAAGCCATGGGTCTTCAGTGATTGATTTGAACAGTGCGGAGCTGAGGTGAAAGTGAAAGGCTTCTTTAGCAGTATTTTATGTTTCTTTCCTTCTTTTTCTAATTATCAACCTTCTGGGAGAGTACAAGAGAAATGATAGTTTACTGATTTGTGTTTTAGTATGTCAATACATGATTATGAATCTTTTGTGTTTTAAGCATGTTTTTATGGTGAATAAAATAAACAGCTATCTTATACAATCTACAATGCACATCAAGTGCTTTGCTATAAAGGGGCCCTTTGTAGAGAAACCATAAACATGAAAGTACTCTTCTGAAGTGGAGGGAAAGCCTGATGCCAGGCTCTTCCATCATTAAAGCTAGTCCTTATGAGCCTAGAGGTGGGTCTCTTTAATAACAGAGGGAGCCCTATGCATCATGGATACCATAGGGTTTCTGTAATATGAGTTTAAAGACAATTGTTGACCAAAATTATTTTCAATTTTATTGGATTCAATGTGTTGGAAGACTGATTGTAAAGCTAAAGAATTCCAAATGTAATTATATTCATTCATTCCTACTATTTACAATAATATCTCATCTCTTTATTCTTTCTAATATATATCCTTCAAAATAAAAATAGAAAAACAACATTTTCTCTGAATATAACTAGTTAGGAGAGGTATGGATTGGCACTGAACTTATTTAAAGAAAGAAATGTTAAAAGAAAAGATGAATCCAAAATACAGAGAACAGAGAGTTGAAATTAAAACATGTTTAATCGCATGAAAAAACTAGAAGAGAACTACTTCCCATTTTTTAAGGTCAAAATGTATTGTTTAAGATTTTATTTGATTAGGGCAGCTAAGTGACACAGTTGATAGAGAGCCAGGCCTGGAATTGGGAGAATCTGGGTTCAAATCTGATCTCAGATACTTCCTAGCTATAAAACCCAGGACAGGTCATTTAACCATGTTTGCCTAGCCCTTGTCCTTCTATCTTAGAGTTATCTCTAGGACAGAGGGTAAGAGTTTAAAAAAAATAAAGATTACATTTCATCATTTCTGAGTCTGTGTTTTTTAGGGGTTTTTTTTCCCCACTGGCCCTCCAGTAATGGTAAAGATAGCAGGTCACAAAGGAAATAACTGGTCATGAAGCCAGAGGACAGGGATTCAAATCCTACCTCTGACAATTATTACTTATATAATCTTGGCAAAATCATTTAACCAAAGAATGACGGTTTCTATACAAGTAGGCATCCTCAAAGAACATTGAATTATCCTATTTCAGATTAAGAATATTATATATCATGTTCTCATTACATTTATCTAAATTTCTTGTAGAATGGGCTTGTTTATACACTATTTCTAATACTTGTGCTCCACCATAAGTCTCAATATAGAATGGGGTAGAATGTCCAAATACATGCTACCCAGGATATGATCATGGCACTTGACTCAGATTAATGCAGTGGCTCAGGCTCTGAATTGGAATGAAATAAGATATTCATAGGTCATATAACATTTTATAAAAGACAATGTACTTAACAACAACATGGAAAGGATATTCAACAAAAATATAGCATTGATTCAGCTGGGGACAACTCTGGTTGTTTCCAAATAGGGATACACTCTGCTAGGAATCATGGGACTAGATTGACTTAAACCAGTATGGAAGTTCAAATTAGAGCCTGGGAAAAAAATGAGACATTCATAGTCCATTTAACAGTTAACAAAAGGAAGTTTGCTTAGTCAATCAATCATGTGTAAGCAATTAAACACATATAGCCACCTATCATGTGCTAGGCATTCTGCTAACAGCTGGGGATATGGAAAGAAGCAAAAGACAGTCTCTCTGCCCTTATCGAATGGAGGAGACAACAAACAATTCTGTGCAAATGAGTTATGTTCAACATAAATAAGAAAATATCAAGAGAGAGAAGACGCTGGAATTAAGAGGGGTCAAGGAAAGGCTTCTTGTAGAAGATAGAAATTTAGTTGAGACTTAAAGGAAGTCTGGGAAGTCAAGGGGTGGCATGAGGAAGCAGAAGATAACAAAAGAAAAAGATAGTCCACAAGGCTACAGCTAGTTCCAATTAATGTGAATGAATCTCTCTTTTTTTTTAAACCCTTAACTTCTGTGTATTGGTTCCTTGGTGGAAGAGTGGTAAGGGTGGGCAATGGGGGTCAAGTGACTTGCCCAGGGTCACACAGCTAGGAAGTGTCTGAGGTCAGATTTGAACCTAGGACCTCCCGTTTCTAGGCCTGGCTCTCAATCCACTGAGCTACCTAGCTGATGAATCTCTTAAAGTGGCCATTGGTACTCAAATTTGCACGATTTAAAATTATAGTTATCTAAATTGTGGTCACTGGCTCCAATCCAATAGAAATATGTAGTGTGAATCCTTTATTTGGATTCATTAATCAGGGGATTCATTATTCTCACTAATCAAGAATAGCTAGGGGGGAGCAGCTGGGTAGCTCAGTGAATCTTACCTTTTAAGAAATAAATTCTAGCTTAGCCTACATAGTGGATTATGGTAGATATTACTTCTACTAAAAGTGTATTAACTCAGTTGGCAACAGGGCATCAGATCATCAGATCCCTTGGGTACTGGGCTGTTTATTCCTTCAGAGTAGTGAAATGAAGTGAAGAACTCCAGAAGTGGGAAGTCATGTCAATAGTTTGAGCTTCATTAGTCTCTTGAACTAGTTAAGTTTGGAGAATGGTTTTATTGCTTTTTCAGGGGAAAACTAGCCTAATCTACATGGAATAGATGTAGCATGTGGAATAGATGTTGCTTCTGCCACATGCTTTGTTTCTCTTCACAAAGATGGTATTCCTTCTCTTTCCCTGCAGTTCAGTTGTCCTCCTGGGCATCTGTGGTAGTTGGAGGGTGGAAATAGATGACAATGAAATGACAGTAGTGTCTCTGAAGCCACAAAGTGACTAGGGTCTAGAGGGAGAACTATTTGTCCATTCCTTCCTTCCGTTTGTAAAATAATCTGAATCCTGGAAAAACTCAAAGGGTCTGGGTCTCCCTGGGTATGCTTAGTTCTCAGGTCTAAAAGGATCTCCAGTCCACATTCAATATAATAATACAGTCAGATCATTTTGGAGGAAAGGAAAGTTTTAGTCTTCTCAATAGTTAGCCAGCCTCCTTGAGAATTAAACTTCATACTTGCTGATTAAGCTTTTCTGGGCACTTGGGATAAGAGCTTTCTTTGTTTGCAAGAGTCTTGGGAACTTGGAGCCCACTGGAAGGATAAGAATAATAGACAGCATTTTATACAGTGTAATAAGGTTATCTCATTTGAACCTCAGAATAATCTTGGGAAGTAGGTGGTACAGTCATCCTTATTTTACAGAAGAGGAAACCAAGACATATAATGGCAAAATGATTTGCTCAGGGTCACACAGCTAGTAAGGGTCTGAATTGGGATTCAAGTTTAGGACTTCCTGATTCCAAGTTCAGCATTCTGTCTATCTTAGGTAGCTGGTCCTGGAATCAGGAAGAGTTCAGATTTGGCCCCAGATACTTACTAGCCATGTGACCCTGGACAAGTCACTTAATTTCTATCTGCCTCAGTTTCTTCAACTATAAAATGAGGATAATAGCACCTACTTTACCTTCCAGGGTTTCTGTGAAAAGCAACTGAGATATTGGTAAAGTGCTGAGCACAATGCCTTGGTAAAGGGGAATCTGCATCTGCCCATAGACTTCCACCAATGATTTTTACCTTTAATAGTCAGCCAGAGGACACAACTCAGAACAAAATCATTTTAATGAAATAGAACAGTAAGACAAACAGCAACAAGGCATTTCCCCCCAATTCCTGGGCTAGATTGTCCCACAAATTGTACCATACCCAGAGCACGTGCATGAGCAGGGCATTCTGGAGGGGAGAAGCAGAGCCTCTGGTATCAACTCTCAAGGTCAGCATTTGCCAGTCCTGCTCCTTGCTGTGCTCATCCTATCTACAGGACAGGTTTTAGATTCTCCACCAGATGAGACACATAGTTTCCATCCTCACTGCTCAACTAAGTATTTGCTACATAGTGTTCCAACAGATCCTGCTCTGGAGGCTGTTTCTTAGGCACACCTGGATTCTGTCCAGCTGTTACCTCCACTGCCCCCGGCTCCTAGCTCAGCTGAAATCCTTGGCAGCTAGGTGGCACCACAGTGGATAAAGGACTGGATCCAAGTCATCAAGATGGGTTCAAATACAGCCTCAGTTGCTTGCTAGCTGTGTGACTTTCAGCAAGGCATTCTCAGTTTATTCTTTTATAAAATGGGGGCAATGGTAGCACCTACCTCCTAGTATTTTTGTAAAGCTCTAATGAGATAATATTTATAAATATTTATAAAGCGCATAACTCACTGGATCATTTTTGTGGTTCAGTAATTTCAGTGGTGCCCAAAGCTTCATGACTCCATTTGGAGTTTTCTTGGTAAAGACATCGGAGTGGTTTGACATTTCCTTCATTTTACAGATGAGGAAGCAAAGACAAAAAAGGTTAAGTGACTCACTCAGAGTCACTCAATTAAGTGTCTAAAGCTGGATTTCTAAGTCTTTCTGACTCTAAGCTTGGCACTCTATCCACTGTGCCACCTATTTACCCTGCCTGGACCACAGTAGGCATTTTACAAATTCTCATCATATCGTCATCATCCATAGAGAAAAATGGATATTTTCAGATTTCTTTTGTTTTGTTTGTTTCCTTAAAGATCAGAAGCTTTTCTCAGTTCTTTGGGAAAAGACAGACTTCCTTGCTGGGAACCAGTTAAAAAGACTCATCTCAGGATTTTCCTTTCTTGTTCCTTCAGAGTTTTGGCTACTAAAGTCTCTTATCTCCACCATAAGAAATTTAGAGCCCCAGGCACCAAGTCCTTGAGGATAAAGATCGAGGTCTTCCCAGCTAGCCCAGAGATTTAGTTTTTTGTCTTGTTTAATTGTTTTAGACTTCTTTTTTCTAGTCTAAGGGCTTGGGAGTCCTTCAGAATTCCATATACTTCCCAAGGTTTTACCTCTGCTTGTTAGACCAGAGATGTCAAATAAGTGGCCCATGGGCTACATCTACTCTGGACCAAATTAAAATGGATTTGAGAGGGGGCAGCTAGGTAACTCAGTGAATGGAGAGCCAGGCCTACACATGGGAAGTTCTGGGATTGAATATGATCCCTAGCTGGGCAAGTCACTTAACCCCCATTACCTAGCCCTTACCACCAATAGAGAGTGTTGATTTGAAGACAAAAGTGGTGTTTTTTTTTATGTAATTGGGAAACATTTAACAAAATAAGTAAAAACACAGTAAAATATAATGTTAAAACACACTTCTAATTTAACATGTGCCATCAGGAATCCTTTTCTATGGTTTAGTGGCTTACTTATTTAACTTTGAAACCACTGGGCGAGACTGGAATCCCAGTAATTACCAACTATCAACAATTACCAAATCACTCTGGGATTCAGGGTTCCTCAGTTTTTCAAACCCTAAGTCTTTCATTCACCCATAAATATGAAAAGATGGAGAAAAAAGTTTAGAGACTATATAAGCTCAGAGGCAAGGTCCTTGTCTCTTCTTTTGTTCTTCAGTCATGTTCAGTCATAAGATACTTGAAGGGGTTTGCCATTTTCTTCTCCTGCTCGTTTTACAGATGAAATGGAGGCAAACAGAGCTAAGTAATTTTTTAAGGGTCCCACAGCTAGGAAGTATCTGAGGCTAGATTTGAACTTAAGAAAATGAGTTCAGGTCTGGCACTCTATCCACAGGGCCACCTAGCTGCCCATTCTCTTCTACTTGCCTAAAAAGTTACTGGTTTTTAATGAGGATCCATTCAGCTCAAAATCACAAATAGGGTTTGGGTACACTCTTATGTCTTCCTCTCAGTGAAAAATTTGCAATTCCTACTAACATGCAGAGTCCACTAAGATATTTTCAAACATGCATGTCTATGTGCAAATATTTCACATAGTTTACAAAGCTAAAACAGCTATTTGTTTACCATTAAAAATAAAATTAATTTGGTTATGTTTAATCCAAAGTGCATGTAGCTACCCAACATATGACATTCACCTTAGAATTACATGCCACTTCTTATAGCTAATATACCATGTACCATGCACTAGAATATATTTTCACATCAAAATACATCTTGGTTATATGGAATTATATCATATATAACAACTTATATACAGTAACCAATCTATAAGCCACATGGAGAAACAGAGCAAATGTGCATATAGAAAGAGTACATTTATAGCAGTACATACAAGAATATGTGACTAAGTAACATATATCAATGGTATATGAAAAATGGTGAATACTAGCATCCATATTAACACTACATTCACATCAAAGAAATTTAACATCAATAGCACCTAGCAAAGAGGAAAACATATCATAAGCATGTTATAGTCACATACAGAATACAAACTACAAACTATATTTGTTGTTGTTCAGTTGTTTTTCTATCATAGTACACTCTTCATGATCCTATTTAAGGTTTTCTTGGTAAAGATACTGCAGTGGCTTGTCATTTTCCTCTCCAGCCCTTTTTTACAGATGAGGAAATTGAGGCAAACAGGGTGAAGTGACTCGCCCAGGGTTACACAGCAAGCAAGTATTTGACAACCAAAATTGAACTCAGGAAGACGAGTCATCCTGACTTCAGGCTCAACTATCCACTGTACTACCACATACTATATACACTCCGTCAAACAAACTTGGTCTAGCCATTAAAAAAAAGTTCCTTTTTTTGTTTCAAAACATCATAATTGAGTTTGGTTAGAGGCTAAATTAGATTGGTAATTCTATGGTTCCCACTTCAGCTATCAGACTTACCGGCCCACAATTTTAATCCTAAACCTCTTGGTGGCTGAAACTAGTTATCATCTTATCTTGTGGGGTACCCTCTGTTATATAAAAGCTTCCACAATTAGGATTCTGGATGAAAAAAATTACCTCTAGGCTCAGCCTTCCCTCCAGTCTGAGCAGCGGCTCCTCCTAAAGTCAGATACATTTGGCTGTTATCCATACTATCCATTTTTCCTGAAGCATCATAAATTAGATTGGTCAATGACCAGAAAAATCAGTAGCACTTCTACCATGGTCTCCTAAGCAAAATACCCAGGGATGGTAAATAATTAACAGTTCACTCTCTAGGAAAGAAAACATATATACAACACACTTTAAAGTTGAATTTGCATTAATAACATTTTCTCCATTGCTTACTTAAATCCAGTCAACAAAACACTAAAATCAAATTCTGATTTGTATTTTCTCTATTTCCAAAATGTTGGAAATTTTGTTGCTGGTTCTCACAATCCAATATAAATGGGCTCCAACACATTGCATTTTATACTCAAACCCAAACCCATTCCACTCTCATCAAATCTTCTGATCTATCATGGTGCTCTGGCAATTTCTCTACAACAGGAGAATAGGCTCTGTGTCATTAATTTCCACCTGCTCACTCAAAAGTCCAACTAACAACTTGAGGTCATCCAATAGATGGCTGTGGCATATTATCATTGTAGGGTCTAAACCTCTCTAGAGCTATTTTGTAAATAGGCAAGTTGCCCAGTTTCTCAACTATTTGGTAGCTTTCCCTCACTCTGCTATCTTGAGGTTCCCCATATATTGGGATTTCTTGGCAGAACTCTTTCACGTTGCTAAAGGGTTTGACAACAAACTCAGGTATTCTAGCATTGCTGAGAGCTTCAGCCTCTAATAGCCAAGAGACTTAAGTTATGAATTTTTACATCTTATATATCTTCTGAAACTCCAAAGCACAAGTGATTAAGGCTAGGAAACATGGCTCTTGACCATACACTAAATATAGGAGAAAGTTGGAACCATCATTCTTGGTAGCATTTGGCAAATTTAACTCTACTGGGATTTCTGCCTGGGCCTCAAGGTCCCTAACATACTCAGAAGGGTAGAGTTGAAATACTCAAGCTGTGGATTTCCCTGAGAGTACTGTAGTTTTGACCCTTCTTTCTTCCTGAGAAGGCCACTGAAGGAATAAATTCATATACAATACGTACAAATGTGTGCACATAGGTCTGTACATATGTAAATTCATATATACCTACCTATACAAAGAAATGGAGTCAGAGAGTGTCAGAGAGGAGGCAGAAAGCGATAGAGACAGAGAGAGGGAGAGAGAGAAATCAAGGAGGGAAACGGGAAGGGAAGAGAGAAAGAGACACAGAGATAGAGAAAAAGGGAGAGACAAAGACAGAGACAAACACAGAGAAAGAGAGAGACAGAAACAGAGATCCAAAAGTCCTAGAATAGTTGTAGCTATTTAAGCTTTAAGTTGAATTAAGACTTTTGGGACATCCTATATGTTTGAAAATATTTACTTCTCTGTGAACATATATCTCCTTCATATTTCTCCACATGAGAGACAGCATGATGTAGTAAATGGAGAACTGATCCTAAGAGTTAAGAAAAACTGATTCCAAGCCATGACTTTCATACTTGCTAGTACTTTATCTTTTGGCATATCTTAATTTTTTACTGATCTAGATCAGTGATGGGCAAACTGGCCCGTGGGCCAGATGGGGCCCCCTGAAATGTTCTATCCAGCTGCCCAACATTATTGCTAATCTGATGAATACAATACAATGAAACTTTGAAAGAGTTGCCTTAGAAACAGACTGACAGATGAGCATTTCCTTTCCTTTGGCCCCCTCTTTAAAAAGTTTGCCCATCACTAATCTAGATAACTCACCAATTAATAATAATAATAATAGCTAGCATTATATATGTGCATATATATATACATATATATATATATATAGTGCTTTCAGGTTTGCAAAGCTATTTACATGCTATTTTATTCTATCCTTAAAAAAAGTTTTTTGTTTTTAGATTACTAACATTTGTAGATGAGTCCCACATGAAGAAAGGCTTCTTGTAACAAAGTAAAACAATTGAGTAAAATTAACAGCACAATGACCTCATTTGAAAGGACATGCAATATTCTGCATCTGTAACACTTCCTCTATCTCTATTTTAAAATTATCTCTATTTTAAAATTAAAAAACAAACAAAAATCTAACCTTTCTCCTTCCTACCTCCCACCTCACTGGAAAAACAAAGTTAAAAAACTAACTTCTTATAACAAATGTGCATGGTCAAACAAAATAAACTCCCCAATGTACACAAAAATATAGATATCGCAGTCCACACCCTAAATCCAAAATCTCCTTCTCATGGATGGCATGAGTCCTTAACCATCTCCTGGAATCATGGAAGGCCAATGTATTTTTACAGCTTTTAAAGTTGTCTCCACAATGTTGTTTTATCTAAGTTATTCTCCTGATTCTGTTTATTTTATTCTTTATTAGTTTATGAGAATCTTAAAAATTAGTCATTTTAATAATATTGATGCTATAAATTGTTCTTTTGGATCTGTTCACTACACCATGCATCAGTTCATAGAAGTCCCCTATATCTCTTTGAAATCATCCATTTCCTCATTTCTTATATAGCATAGCATTTCTAAATACCCAAATTAACAGAAGAAGATTTGAGAAGACCTGAGTTCAAACCTGACTTCAGGCACTTACTAGCTATGTGAGCCTAGGCAAGTCATTTAACCCTATTTGCCTCAATTTCCTTCTCTGTAAAATGAATTAGAGAAGGAAATGGCAAACTACTCCAATATCTTTACCAAGAAAACCCCAAATGGGGTCATGAAGAATTGGACACAACTGAAAAACAAGTACCCAACAACAACAGAGCAAGAAATAAAAGGTTTAAACAACATGATTTCATACGAAGAGATTTAGGCATAAATCAGTTCTGAAAGAAAAAAAAAAACAACTTCCATAACAGGTTAGGTTCTTATAACATCCTTTACTGAGCACAGTATAATAAATAATTATATTAAGTTAAGGACCACTGTGGGAGAGAAAGTATTAAAAATCAATTTGATGACCAAACAGCATTTGTACCAGGTATGCAGGGATGGATGGTTTAATATAAGAAAACTGTTAGCATAATTGATTATATCAACAAAAATGTAGCACAAATCATATGATTATACAGAAAAAACTTTTGACAAAACACAACACTAACTCCAATTAAAAACACTTGAAAACATAGATATAAGAATATGAATCATTTCCCAATTGATAAATGGTCAAAAGATATGAACGGATAGTTTTGGGATAAAGAAATAAAAGCTGTATAATAAGTATATGAAAAAATTCTCTAAATCATTATTGATTACAGAAATGCAAGTCAAAACAACTCTGAGTTATCATCTCACAGCTGTCAGATTGGTTAAAATGACAAAAGGACAAAATGAGAAATGCTGGGGGAAATGTGGAAAAATGGGAACATGGTGTTGGTGGAACTATGTATTGATCCAACCATTTTGGAAGGCAATATGAAATTATGCTCAAAGTTACAAAACTGCATACACCTTTTGATTCAGCAATACCTCTATTGGGTTTATTTCCTAAGGTTATCGAGGAAAATGGGGAAAAAAATTCTCTGTAAGTTGTGTCATATGATTGCACTGTAAGAAATGATGAACAGGGTTAAT
The DNA here is from genome assembly GCF_016433145.1 of Gracilinanus agilis. NCBI lineage: Eukaryota > Metazoa > Chordata > Mammalia > Didelphimorphia > Didelphidae > Gracilinanus > Gracilinanus agilis. Next base: position 30,840,432 of record NC_058135.1, read on the forward strand.
TTTGGAAAAACATTGAAAGGCCTACATGAAATTATGAAGAGTACAACGAGCAGAACCAAAAGAGCATTACATACAATAATGGAAATACTGTTTGAAGAATGATGTATATTCCTACCTCCAGAGAAAGAAGTGATGAAAAGAAACAAGACATAGTTTTATATATAAATTTATCTTTCTGTTAAATGATACCTTCTCTAATGGGGGGAGGGAGGGAGTTAACTGAGTATTTTAGTGTGACAAAAAAACAAATTAATTAATTAAAAAAAAAAAACAGGGACAGTTAGTTGACTTAGTAGATAGATAGTCAGGCCTCGAGATGGGAGATCCTGGGTTCAGATCTAGCCTCAGACACTTCCTAGATGTGTGACCCTGGGCAAGTCATTTAACCCCAATTGCCTGGTCCCTACCATTCTTTTGCTTTAGAATTGATCCTCAGCATCAGTTCTAAGATAGAAGATAATGGTTTAAAAAAAAGATATTGATAAAATTTATTCTGAAAAATGTTTATAAATCAGTTGGAGTCTAACTTATTCCTAAACAATTGGTAGGTCAAAGAATAAATAATAGAAATAATGGACAATTTCATTAAAGAAAATGACAACAATAAGACATAATTTTGGAGTATTTAGGAGAAAATCTCTCTCTCAAGACAATTTTATTAACAAAAAAAGAGAAAAATAGGTCGATGAAATAAGAATGCAACTAAAAATACTCAAAAACCAATAAAAGATTAAAATAAAAAACAATTGGACATGAAAATAGAAAACCTGATAATGAAAGATGAAATTAACAAAATTCAAAACAAAATTGAACTGATTAATGAAATTAATGAATAAAACTTTTCAAATATTAAGTAAAAGTAGTGCCTGATTTTTATAAAGAGAAAACAAACCAATTAAATCAATAGAGAAGAATGAAATTACGAGTATAAAAAATGAAAAAGGAGAATTCACAACAAATGAAGAAGAAATAAGGGATATTATTAAAATTTCTCTCCCTCATCTAGATGCCCCCAAATTCCAACAACTTAAATAAGATAAATGAATATTTACACAAATATAAAATGCCCAAATTAACTGAACAAGAAATAGAGAATTTAACCACTACCGTTTCATAGGAAGAAATTGAGTAAACCATCTATCAACTCCACATACAAAAATCCCTCCACAACAAGATAGATTCACAAGTGAATTCTATTAAACAATTAAAGAACAATTGATTCTAACATTAAGTAAAGTTCAGAATGTCAAAAGATTCTACTAAATTGCTTCTTTCACAAGAATTTCCATAAACCAGGGAGGAGTCAAAATAGAAAGAAAACTAGGATCTATATCCTTAATAGACATTCATACAAATAATCTAAATAAAAATATTAACGAAGAGGCTAAAAATAAATCACAAAGATCATGCACAATAATCAGGATTCATACCAGGAATACAGATCAACTGAATGTTTGAAAAAGTATAAATTTAATTAACCATATTAATCACAAAGTTACTTAATACTTACTTCTACATTAGGAGCTAGATGCTATTATTATTCCCATTTTAGAGATGAGGGAATTGAAGCTGATAGGTTAAGTGACTTGCCCAGGATCAACTAGGCAGTAAACATTTATTAAGCATCTACCAAATGCAGGTAATGGGCTAAGTACTGGAAACAGAAAGGCAAAGGACACAGCCCCTGATCCCTAGGTTGTCACAGTATAGTACAGGAGACTCCAATGCAAACTGTGTACAATTAGGATGCATACAAGAAAAATTGAAGATAATCAATTTAGAGAAGGAACTAATATTAAGGGAACTTAGAAAAAAGTCTGATTGCAGAAGGTGGGAGCTTAGCCTGAGAAAGAATTTAAACCTGGGGCTTCTGGACAGTGCAGAGAAGTTGGCAGCCCTCTACTGATATTGGGAGTTTGCTTAGCCTGGGAGTTCCCTTGGTAATGGAATCCCAGGTCCAGCCTTTATCCTATCCTCCCTCTAAATCTGTTTGTGATAACAGAACTGCTATGATCCAGACCTTTCTGATTTTGCTGAAATTTTTGAAGAGAATTCGAGAGATATTTGTGTATTTGTTTCAGTTTTCCTGGATAAAATCTCTGGTCTAGCATAGAAATAATTTCAAGGCAGCACGAAAGGTCTGTCAGGGTTAATCTTCAGTTGCTCCAATTAAGCAAAAACAAAAAACTCTCACACTTCCCTTAATATCCCTGCTTCTTCCTTTTCACATTTCATGGGAAATTGGCTGCCTCCTGACAGGCTCGTATTTTAATCTCTCATCCTGAAAGCCATTCTAATAGTAATAATAATAATAGCATTTATAGAACATCTACCATGTGCCAGATACTTTACAAATAATATCTCATTTAATCCTTAAAACAATCCTTGGAAGTAGGTATTATTAGCACCCTCGTTTTACAGATGAAGAAAGTGAGATTAAATGATTGACCCAAGGTCATATAAGTACTATCTTTGGTTGGATCAGGCCTTATCTGATTCCAGGCCCAGGCCTCTATCTACTGTCCCACCTAGTTGCCTCTGTAGCTATTTACATAGGAAGGGGTGATAATGACTAAAATGGCATTATTTAAAGGTGGCTTGGTGCTTTAGAATCAGGAAGATTTGAGTTAAAATCTCAGCCTCTGACACTAGCTGTGTGACCCTGGGCAAGTCACTTAACCTATATTTACCCCAGTTTCCTCAACTGCAAAGTAGGAGTCATAATAGCACCTACCTCCCAGGGTTGTTGTGATGATCAAAATGACATAATATTTGTAAGGCCCTTAGCACAGTGCCCAGGATATAGTAGGCTGGCTATTGGTATTATTTTAACTTGGATATTATAGCAAATATCAGGTAATGTTTGGTTTAGATGGGTAATCTCCACACCTTACAATTAGGTGTCAGAAAGAACTGTGTGAAGCTCCAGAGTTCATTATAGAGAAGGGGAAAAACATGGAAAGGAAGATTTCTGGAGTATTTGTTTTTTGTAAACCTAAGATAAAACACAGAACTCTCCCCAAAATTGATCTATGCATATACAACTTAATATCATTAATTTTTATCACGAAGTACATTGGGCAAAACATTATAGACAACTGAGGGAATGAGACTGACTAAGGAATAATTTTACTTTTTTTTGGCAACTTTTTAGTGAAGCTTGGCTGTGGTTTATTGCTGGGGGAAAGTAGGACATGAATCATTCACTTTTTCTGTCTTCTCTGGCCATTATTGTTTTTATATAAAAGAGGACAGATGGGTAGTTTTAAAAAAGTTTCCTTATCATAGAATGCTCAGCTCCTCCATTTGAGGAAGAAGAGTCCTGGGAACATTTACCTCATTCAGGGAATATGAGAAGGTTTATTGATATCTGAATTAAGGAACTGCAGAGACAGTCAAGGAGTACATAGTTAAAGTTCAGAAAAGAGGCCCAAGAGGAGTTCAAAGAGAAGCTCTGATGTTGGCCAAAAGCTGCTAAGTGGATAGAGTACAGCAGAGTGAAAGATTCAAATTTTTCTTTGATTAAATTACTAACTACATAGTGCAGTGGAAAAAGTACTTAGCTTGGAATCAAGAAGACAAGTTCAAATGCAGCTTTAGATACTTCTGGGAAAGTAACTTTATTTTTATTTTTTTTAATTTAGGGGCAGCTGGGTAGCTCAGTGGATTGAGAGCCAGGCCTAGAGACGGGAGGTCCTAGGTTCAAATCTGGCCTCAGACACTTCCCAGCTGTATGACCCTGGGCAAGTCACTTAACCTTCCCTCCCCCCACCCCCCCGTGCTCCCCCCATTGCCTAGCCAATAGGCCATACATAGTATTGACTCCAAGAAGGAAGGTAAGGATTAAAAAGATTATCATTATTTTATTCCAATAACAAATTTATACATAAGTTTTCTAAAGTTACATGATTTATGTTGTCTCCCTCCCCTCTTCCAACATCCTTCCCAGAGATGACAAGCAATTCCACTGGGTTATACATTTATTATTACTCAAAACATATTTCTGTTTTATTCATTTTTGTACGTGAATAATCTTATAAAACCAAAACCCCACATCATATACCCAAATAAACAAGTGATAAATCACATGTTTTCATCTGCATTTCTATTCCAATAATTCTTTCTCTAGATGTGGATAGCAGTTTTTTTCATAAGTCCCTCAGAATTGTCCTAGGTTGTTGTATTGCTGTTAGTAGCCAAGTCTATCACGTTTGATCATCTCACAATACTTTAGTTACTGTGTATAATGTTCTCCTGTTTCTTCTTATTTCACTCTGTATCAGCCCATGAAGGTCTTTCTAGCTCTTTTTGAAATCATCCTGTTCATCATTCCTTATAGCACAATACTATTCCATCACCATCAGATACCACAATTTGTTCAGCCATTCCCCAATTGAGGAACATCCCTTTAGTTTCCAGTTCTTTGGACAAGTCATTTTAATGCCTCCATTTCTTCATCTGTAAAATGGGGATAATAATAGCACATAGCTCCCAGATTGATGTTGAGAATCAAATGAGGTAGTAATTATAAAAAATACTTAGCACAATGCCTCATTGTTAGTTATGTGACTTTGAGTAAATCTCTTAAATCACTTTCAGATACAGATGTAAAATGAGAATGATATATAATAGCATTTATTTCACAGATCAAAGCAGATAATTTATATGAAGTGTTTTGTAAGTCTTAAAAGGCTCTATCATTATTGATCAGCATATATTACTTTCTGTAATTTTTTGTTTCTAGTCTCACTCTCCTGAAGTAATGCTTACAACTGCCCCACCAAGTTCTAGGGCTATCCTGAGAAGTTGGGAAGAGGAGTAGATAATATTTTATAACTGAAATTTAATCTGCTTTATTAACATTTTCCCCATCACTTTCTTAACTCTGGGCAATCAACAGAACAATACATCATGCCCTGATATGTAGAGTTTGCTGATTTCTCAGATATGAATGCCCACACTCTCAAAAGTTTGAATGAGCTAGCTCCAAACACATCTGGTTGTAGATATTCCTTCTTTAGTTCCATCAACACAGGACCTGTCTTCTAGTTGTGTTTTTTTGTACTGAGGTATCAATGATTAACATTCCAGTCTCATTAAAAACCATTTAACATATGAGCTTTTACAAAATGAGATTTTGAAGACATAGCAATATTGAAAGTACAAACACCCCCACCCACCCTGCCCCACTGCTCCCCTCAGCATTTTGGGAACATACTCTCTGTGATCATTAAGGTTTGGATTTAGCATAGTTTCAATATAACATTGGTGCCACCAAATTCATGTCTAAAGTAGCATCACTGCCTGGTAAGTCCTTTCCTCAGCTACTACTGGGCCAGGTCCTGAAGGTCACTGCTTTTGTTCCTTGAATCATTAATACTAGGCTGATTGCAAAACTCAGCAGAGATTCGGACTCCTCTGGGCTCAGACTCCTGAGGCTCATTTCTTCTGATACTCACAAAATCAGAGCCTATTGACTCATCTTTTTCACCTAAAATTAAAGAACAAACAAGGAGGCACAGAACTGAAGCCAGTTTTCATGAGATCCCATATCATCTACCCTTAGGAGATGGCCCAAATCTTCATTATATGGTGTGAGTGAAGGAGTCAAACCTAGAGATTCAGCTAAGACAGAGAAAGAAGGCAATGAAGGTCTTTAGAAGGTACTTAGAGTTTCATTTCTATCCTTGTTGACAATCAAAGAGGTGTCTGTTCCATGTGGTTAGCAGGCCAGAACCAGTTACAGGATGTCTATTCATGCTAGAAAGTCTCTTCAGAGTACTTTCATTACATGTCATGACTCTCCTGGAAGCAGGCTCCCCAGCTTCCTCCCTGAGGCAAGTAGAATTAGAGGCACGTTGTAGCTAAGCCAGTACCTATTATACTTTCTTCCATTTGAAAATCTTGCCATCCTAGCCAATTAATTGTGATGTGTTTTGAATACATCATCAATATCTCCAGTCCAGACATTCCAATGGAGCTCTGAGAAAGCATAAGTCATTCTGCCAACTGTTGTGAGGAGGATTACTTATTTAGGAGACCTAACAGGAAGGGCTAGAGAATTCCAAATGGAATGGGGAAGCAGGAAGTGTGCCTCTCTCTCTCTCTCCCTGAGATGGACTCCATGGTGGTTGGGATAAGTTGTAACTGACCATGGGAGACCTCAGAGGAAGTAGAGTTGTACCCTGATTCCCTGGGATCCTGAAGGAAGATTGACATCTACTTGTGGGAGATTTTGGTAGAGACTATTAATCCCAACCTGAGTTGCAAGTTAACTTCTCAAGCCCTTCCTGTTAAGTCTCCTAAATAATAACTAAGTAATCCTCCTCACAACACATCTATCACCTACCTCTCTGCCTCTATCAGGGGACATATAGCATTCTGTATCATTATTATTCTAGAATTGTGATTGATCATTGCATCAATCAGTTTAAGACTTTCAGAACTGTTTGTTTTACAACACTGACGTTTACAATACACAATATTCTCCTGGTTTTATTCTCTTAACTACAAGTCTTCCCAGGTCTCCTCATAATTTCATACAGTACAATATTATTTTGTTTTATTCATATACAAGCATTTGTCCAGACATTCTAGTAATTTGCTAGTACAAAAAGAGCTACTATATTTGGGGGAGCACACAGGACCTTTTTGATCTCTTAGTACTGGTATCTCTGTGTCAAGAGGTATGCAGAGCTTAGTAACTTTGGCAATGTAGATCCAAATTATTTTCCAGAATGGCTGGATCACTTCACAGCACTGGCAACAGTCGCAACAATGAACTTTGTCAATCCGATGGATTATTTTTAAAATATGGCTATTTTGATTTCTTCCTCTGAAAATTTCCTATTAATATCCTTTGCCCATTTATCATTTGGTGAATGACTTTTATTTCTGTAAATTTTAATTAGTTCCTTATATCTAATCTATATTATCTAATATCTAATAAATGAGACCTTTGTTAGAGAACCTTGTTGCAAAGAATTTTTTTCAAGTTGATCTTGTGATAACTGTATTTGGATTTATTTGCACGAAAATGTTTATATTTTACATAACATCCATGTGTATTTCCCTCCCTCCTATTGTTTTAATTTTTCTTCTCTTTGTACTTTACTCCCTCTTTATCTCAGGCTCCTTTCCTTTTAAAATCCACTTCAAGATCCTTTCTCTGAGCTTAGTGTTTGTTTTATTTATGATTAATCCCTCTCCGAAGCTACTGTCTTCCATTGTTCCTTTTTGTTTTGTACATGTTCCCAGTTCCCCATTAAGTTGAATATAGCTCCACCTCAAACTCTTATGTTCTATCCTGCTTTGGCCAGTTCAAGTAAGAGTGAAGTTCAAGTGATATCCATTCTTCCAACCCTTTCCTCATTTGTATAGACTTCTACTTGCAAACTCTATAATAGATAAGTTCCCTCCCCTTTCTTTCCTCATTTTCCTTAGTGTGTCCTTTTATCCTTCTCTTTCCTTTCTTTTTAAAAATCATCAAAACATGACAAAATCACTTTAAGCTTGCAGTCTTTGACTTTCTATAATTACTCTTACTGTCTTTAGGATTTTGTAGGATACTTGCAATATTTCTCCCTTTCCATTATAAAGAATATATATCTTTGGAGCAGCTAGGTGGCTCAGTGGATAGAGTCAGAGATGGGAGGTCTTGGGTTCAAATCTGCCCTGAGACATGTCCTAGCTGTGTGATCCTGGGCAAGTCACTTCACTCCTATTGCCTAGCCCTTACAACTCTTCAATACTGATTCCAAGACAGAAGATAAGGGTTATTTTTTTTTTTTTAAGAGTATATCCTATTTCCTTATTACTTATTCATGTTTACTTTTTTGTTTCTTTTGATTCTTGTATTTTTATTTCAAAGTTTCTACTCAGTTCTTTCTTTTCATTAAGAATGCTTGGAAGTCATATATTTTGTTGAAGATCCATTTCTTCCCCTATATGTAATTTTCTTGGTAAGTTATTCTTGATTTTAAACCTTTACCTTTTGCTGTTTAAAATATTGTATTCCATACTATCTTCTTCCTTGTTTTTTTGTTTTTGTTGTTGTTGAGTCATTTGTGTTCAACTCTTCATGACACCATTTGGAGTTTACTAGGCAAAGATGCTAGAATGGTTTTCCATTTTCTTCTCCAGCTCATTTTACAGTTGAGGAAACTGAGACAAAGTTACATGACTTGTCCAGAGTCATATATAGTTAGTAAATGATTGAAGTCACATTTGAACTCAGGAAGATGAGTCTTCCTGACTCCAGGTCTGGTACTCTATATATTGTGTTTAGTTGTCCCCTCTCATTGATCCTATTTATGTTTCCTTAGTACTTGAACACTTTCTTTTTGGCTGCTTACATTATTTTTTTCCTTTGCTTCAGAAGGTCTAGATTTTGGCTATAAAATTCCTGAAAGTTTTCATTTTGAGGATCTTTTTGGGAGATGACCATCTTACTCTTTCTGTTCTTACTTTGTTCTCTGGTTTTAATATGTTTGGGCAGTTTTCTTTCATTACTAGTTGAAACATAATATGTAGGCTCTTTTCTAAAAATCCTTTCTTTTAAGTGGCTTAATGATTCTTAAATTATGATTCTCTGATATTTTCCAGATTATTTTTATATGAAATACCTCATATTTTCTTCTATTTTTTCATATTCTTAACTTAGCTCTTTCTTGGTATCAGGGGAGCTGGTTTATATTGTTTCCTTCTAATCCACAATATTAGTTGTAAATAGGGTGTCTCATTTAATGCTATTGGCTTGTACTTTTATTGCTGTTAATGCTAACTATCATTTCCCTACTATTAGTCATCAGTGATTAACAACTCAGTTCTTTTTAACTACTTAACATCAATTAGCTTTTACAAAGAAATATTTACTTTTAATATTATTACAAGTAATTCCCCCCAAAACCTCAGGGACGAACTTTCTCCTGTATCATTCTTGGGAAAAAAATGGGTCAGGATTTAGGAATAGTTTCTATTGTGGACTGTTCCTACCAAGTTCACCTCCAAGTATAGCAACACTGGCAGGGTCTATACCTTTGGCTGGCTTCAGACTGTCCTCTTGCAGTACTATCTCTTATTGGGTGTGGTCAGAAAAGGGAGTCAAAAAAAGAATAGAATTTCACAAAGAACAAAATAGCTGAAGAGGAGGACTTCTAGATTAGTCTGCTAGTTTCTATCGAAAACACCCCAGTTTCAGCTACAAAGCTAATTAAAAAGGTTTATCCCAGCCTCTTGGTTAGCATACTAAAACTACTTTTCAAATATCTATGTGTCTTCCAAAATCTCTCCAAGGCACTACAATATTCCAGGTTCCTCACAGACCCTTCCCTATATATGCTATGTGCTATATGCATTCATATTTTTGCAAAACATCTTTGGTTGGGACAATTTAAGTATGCTACAACTAAAATGTTTAATTTTTATTGACTAGCAACATGGGAAAGATTTGTAGTGAAAGGGCAAGGGTTGAAAACCAAGGATCTCCCTTTACTAATGTCATCAATATGGGTAAATAATTTTACCTCTCAGGGTCTTAGTTTTCTCATTTTTGAAATGGGGTTGGAAGTTCCATCTAGTTCTAAAGCTATGATCTTGGAATTAGCTGTACTTATAAGACATGATATCCTGCTCATCCTAAATTACAATTCCAAGAAATATATACATAAAAAATAGTCTATAGGTAAAGGCTACACTGAAAGTAAAATCTGGAATCACCTGTTTATAGAAGTGTGTATTTTGTTGTTTTAAAATTTTTTAGTCAGATCTGAGATGTTATTGGTATAGGAACTCCCAATGAACTCAAGGCCGATTAGAAACTTAGCAAATATACAGGTTACTAAGAGGTTAAATGAGTCAATGAGAGTCTCATTGATGTAACCTTTTAGTGATCCCAGATGGGAGTTTGTTGTATGTCTATTTTGGTCCACTGATCTATTCTTATTCCATCCATTCTATTTCTTAGCTAGTACTAGATAATTTTGATAATGTTTGCTTTATAATCTGGTACTCCTAAATCACATTTCTTTATATATATTTTTCCTTTGGGAGGAAATAACTCTATATATAGAACATGAAAATTTTAAGTAGCTGCCAATTTTGTTCACTGAGTTATCCGGTTGCTATTTTACCAGAGACCAATTTTTTAAATAAACCCCAAACAAACAACTTTCTAGGGACTCCAGAGCAATCAGAATAGTTTCCAGGATTTATATTTATAATGACCAAGCATGGCCCTAGTGATGAGAAAATGCACCTGTCTTTCCCAGGGAAGTGGGGAGGCCAGGAGTGTAGACCATTTCAACACCCCGACTCGGCAGATGTGGTTAGTTTTGCTTAACTGTTTTTTCTTTCTTTCTTTTTCTAAATAGTGGAAGTCCAGTGGTGCAGGAGAGGAGGAAGGGTTACCTTCATTAATGAAAGTGAAAACAACAGCTCGGAGATAATGGAAAACAACTTTAAGTAATTGTTCTATCCAGTGCAGAAAAACCGGAAGTGGCCATAGTTTACAAGTCCCATTTTGCATGTGGGGAAACTGAGGTATATATGTGCATAATATTTCCTCTCTCTCACCTATAGTCTTTCTCCCTCTATCCAGCTACTTCTCTTTGTCATGTACCTATCCATTTACTTGTCTCTATCCTGTGTGTCTAGGCCGCGCTGGGTCACGTCACAGACCGAAGGCAGCTCCGCGGTCCGAGGGCCCTCAGCCTCGAAGTTCGTCGCCCAGGAGGGTTCCTGGGGGAGGAGGAGGGGTCCCCAGAACGAGCTTGGCCGTCCGTCTCTTCTTGCGGTGCTTCTGTCCTCTCAGGCTGCCAGTCTCGTGCAGGACCTGCTTAGACCCAGAGGGCCGTTTCTACGGCGGCCCTGGGTCGAGTTAAGAGAAACCTCGCGCTCGTTTCTTCCCTCAACCCCAACATTCCCGTCCTCATTCCACTCCCAAAAGAGATCGCTTCCGTGAGAACCAAACTTAAGGCCGGCGCGCGCAGCGTGCGGCGAGGCCTGATGACGTCAGTGGCGCTTCCGGTTGCGACTGCGCAATATTCGCTCCTCAGTGGTGAGGGAGGGAGCCAGAGAGGGAGGTAAGGGAATAGAAGCGGGGAGGGAAGGTAGGTGTGTGTGGGTGTATTTGAGGTAGTACGAAGAGGAAAGACACCCGAGGCAGCCTGGCCACCGGCTCGTGGGCAGCAGCCCCTTCCTCCAGCGCCGAGGAACGGAAGCCAAAGAGAGGCCCTCCCCTATCCGCCTGCCTCCGTCCTTCCGGCTGATTGGGGCCCGTCTCCCCGCTCGGCTCCCTCCCCCCGGGCCTCC
>NC_058135.1:30856469-30893084 GCF_016433145.1 Gracilinanus agilis
CCTTAAGAAGAAGCCGCCGCCGCAGAACCCCAAGGCCAAGCGCAGCCGGACCTGCCACCCCCCCAGCAGCAGCGACAGCAGCAGCGATAGCGACCACGGCCCCGCCGGCCCGGGCCCCGGCGGCCCCAGCAGCAACAACAGCGAGGAGGACGAGGACGACGAAGACGACGACGACGACGAAGACGAGGAGGAGGAGGAAGAGGAGGAGGAAGAGGAGGTGTCTGAGGCAAGGGCCTGCGGGCGGGTGGGGGGCGCGGCTCACCTTGGCAGGGGGTGGGTAGGGGGCGCCCCGGCACGTGGGGGCGCGGGCTGGCCTGCCCGGGCCTCCGGAGCCGGGGCGGGGCCTCGGTCCGCGGGGTGTCACATTGAGGGGCCCGGGCCGAGGACGCAGTGGGGCCGGCAGCCTGTCACAGGCGCCTTCGAGGCGGTACTTTTCCATACCGGATCCACTGCGGGATTTTCTCTGGCGGGCGCGAGTGACTCCCGAAACACGGCATCCACCCCCACCCCCATCCCCCAATCTCCCACGAAGCATTTTCGGAACAACTTCACTTGACAGTGTGCATGCATTATGCAATAACCACCGAGAGATTGGGGGGGGGGGTCGGGTGCATAGGTCGTATTTGGGTGATATTGTAGTGGGTTTCTTTAGTGGGGTGAAGAGGCTAGGCCTGACTTCTATCTATTTTCTTGCCTGTGTGACTGAAGGAAAGGCTGATTTGGATCTGAAGGTTGCTTAGCCATCCATGTTGGGTGAATTGCTGGACTATTAAGCTCCTGGCTTGCCCCACTGATCTGATTTCATAATAGCGTTTCTTGGCTTTCCTCGGGTCCACTGGCAGGGGGCGATACCGGACCTTAATCCTCAAGGTAGGGCCCTGAAGCTCACAAATTAGACCAGTTCCTTCCTGAGATTTATTAGCTATTACTACTAGGGTTAGGAGCTTTTAAGTTGCTTCTTTCACTAACAGGTGAACATGTGTGGAGGCTATAGTGATCTAGGATTGGGGGAGAACAACTTTCTGGCCTGATATTGACATTCTCTTAAAAATGAGGTTTAACATCCCAGAGCATCTCTTTTCATTTATCTCTTTCTTACAGTGTGTAAAAAGAAGACACCCCATTTAATTCAGAAGAGATGCTAATTTCAATAGGATTTTATGTGTATGTGCAGAAGACATCTTCATGAATATCAGTTTCTCATAGGTAGCTGATCTTTGATTTCTGCATTTTATACATTGAAATAAACCAGAAACATAAAACTAATTAGTAGAATGCAATAGTGTGTAAATTAGTATTACCTTGCGTTTTATGTTCTTCTGAATAGATTTTGCTAGGCTAGAGAGAATCCATTTTCAGAACCAAAGAAATCAGGGCTGAAAATTAGGGCAGGGAAATAATTTTCTAGGAAGTATATCATAGACTCAATCAATCAACAGGCAATTTATTCATTCTTTACTATGTACCAGCTAGTGCTCTAGACCTTAGGCATACAAAACCAAAAAAATGATGCAATCCTTTCAAAAAGCTTATAGGTTATTGGGCTTGTAAGCTCATTATACGCGTGTAAATATACATATATATGTATATATATGTGTGTGTGTTCATATGTAAAATAAATATGAAATAAAAAGCAAGTTATGTTGGACATCAAGGGAACTAGCAGTTTGGGAGATCATGGATTAGAAAGTGCTTGAACTGATTTTGAAGGAAGCCTGGGCATTTTGGAGAGATGATAAAAAAAAAAGTGTTTTAGATATAGGAGGCAGCCAGTGTATCCTTACAACAGAGAAAGGAGGCCATCTATAAAGAAAACCAAGAAAAACCTGGTGGCTGGACCATCCGGAAAGGGAGTAATTAATGATAAGTAGGGTGGGGCCAAGTTGTTCAAGATGTAAAAGCTGAGTAAAGGAGTTTATATTTGATTCTTGAGGCAATAGGGAGCCACCGAAGTTTATTGGGTAAGGGAGTGATACCATTTCCTAAAGGAAATCAAAGTTTTGTGCAGGATATATTGGAGGGAGGAGAAACCATTAGGGAGTTATTGCAGTTGTACAGCTAAGAGATGATATGGGCTTGAGCTAAAATTAGGACTCTGAGTAGTAAGGATAGATGTAAGTGATGTGGAGGTAGAAAGGGCAATAAGATTGGGCACCTGATTGAATTTATTGGGGGAGGGAGAATAAGACACCCAGGTTAAGAACTTGAAATACTGGCAGAATGTTCTTGCTCTCAAAAGAAGTAAAGACATTTTTTAGAGGAGTGGGTTTTTGGGGAAAGAGAATAGATTCTGTTTTGATCATTAATCAATCAACAAACATTCATTAAACAACTCTTAAAGTAAGCACTTCTTAAAGTGCCAGACACTTCTGGGGCCTGGTGATACAGATAGAAAAGAATGGGAAGATCCTTGCTTGCAAGGAGCTTGCATGGACATGTTAAGTTTGTTGTGTCTGTGAAATAGCCATTCTTCTGTGCAATAAGTAGTTGATGTGGGTCTGGAGTTGTGGTCAGATACAACAGTTATAGGCATAGGAATAGTCACTGAACCTAGGTTACCAAATGAGAGCAAAATGGAATTTTTGCAAATCATAGAATGTGGGAAGGAAGAGTGGTATTGTTTAGATGGATAGCTGGAAAGGGACCTTCAAAATGATCTCCAACCTCCCCTCTTGTTTTACCAGTGCAGAGATTTCAATCCAAAGAAGTTCTATGACTTTTCCAAGGTCCTTCAAGTGATAACTGGGATTCAAACTTGACTGCGAATCCAGAACTCTTTCCACTGATTACAGGAAAATGTTAGATAAGAGTGAACTCTAGAGGCAACATGGAATAGTAGAAAGAACATTGGACTTGGAATCATTGAGGCCTCTGTTTGAGTCCCAGCTTAGATACTAGTTGGGTGTCCATGGGCAAGTCTCTTGCCCTCTTCGGGTTTTGGTTTCCTCATCTGTAAAACTGTGAATAACCTTTAACAAACAGTTATTAAGCACATACATGGTGTCAGGTCCTGTGCTAAATGCTGGGGATACAAATACAAAGAATGAAACAATCCAGATTCTTAAGGAGCTTACATTCTATAATAAGACCTGTAATAACTAACTCATGGCTACAGCCATGAAGATCAAATGAGATACTTTCTGTAAAATGTTTTGTAAACCTCAAAGAACTTTGTCAAAGTTAACCATTACTATTATAAATATTGGTTATTTTTCCTCCAGGAGGTCAACTGCCCTTTACACAATCTAGTTTGTTAATTTTACCTTTTTATTTCTATTAGTTTTTGTTTCTATGTGTTTGAACACTACCAATAGAATAATTCCCATAACCATCTTGCTTGTGTTTAGTACACAAAAACTGCTGAAGTCGGGCATCTAGGGGGTGATGTTGGACTTTCAGTTAGGAAGACCTGAGTTCAAGTGCCTGTTTGGATTTACCTCTGTTACCCTAGGATAGTGATGAGCAACCTTTTGAGCTTGGTGTGTCAAAATTTGCCAAAAAACCGAGCATAACTCGGGTGGTGTGTCACTTCGAGAAAAAAAAAACATAATTTCACGATATTTATAATTTAACAAAAATGTACAATTGTAATATATAACTGTATTTAATAAACCAAAATAGGTAAATTAATATAGGTAGAATTGTCATCTATAGTGCACAGAGTGTCTACACTACACTACAGCAAATGCTTCATCCTCGGCATATGGCCCCGTAGCCGCGTGTCATCGAAAATGGCTACACATGTCATAGGTTTGCCCTCACCGCTCTAGGCAAGTCACTCAACCTCACTGAACCTCAGTTTCCTCAACTCTAAAATAAACATAATAATAATATCTACTTCCAAAGCCTATTAGAAGATAAATAAGATAATATCTGTAAAGTGCTTTACTAAACTTAGAGCTCTATAAATGTTATTGTTGTTTTAGTAATAATTATAAAAGTCTCTTGCTTAAGCTCTTATTGACAGAATACAAATTTTTCCCAGGTTTATTCATCCTGAAAAAATTCTGTTGTTTCTTCCTTTAATTTGCCACCTTTATCTGACACTTAGAATGTTTTGAGATGGGGGATAGACCTTAGAGTTAATTGGCCCAAACCCCTCATTTTACAAGTGGAGGAATGGAAGCCTGTAGGAAATCAAGGTATTTGTCAGTGACAGAACTTGGGTATACTGGACCCTAAGCCATCACTCTTTGTACCACACTGCCCCTCTAATGTAGTAGGCATTCCATGAGCATTTGTTGAATGGATAAAAGGCCTCTTGTGTGTGGGGAACAAGTAGCCTTGACTTGAAGACAAATGTTTGTGGCAATAAAACCTGGGAAAAACTACTTTACATCACATTCTCCCAAACTGTTGTTCTTCAATGAACATTTATGAAATGCCTACTGCCTACTATGTACCAGGCACTATGCTAAACCCTGGGGATACGAGGAACAGTAAAAGACAGGCCCTGCTTTCTAGGAGCTCCCAGTTTAATGGAAGAGACAACTACAAATTTGCATTGTTTGTACAAAATGTATGTATTATGTACAAAATTGTACAAAATCCTGGATTTTGGTAGCTATGGGTCTTATCCTTAATTAGAATGGACTTATTTATGGATTATGTTAATCCATCTTCCCTTTTCTATCTATGAGGAAAATGAGGCCTAGAGGTGAAATTCTTAATGGTGACATTTGACCCTTGAGTTGTCTCCTCTCCTCTTGGCATTGCCTCCTCACTGGTCCTCATTACCTCATGTCAGAACTCTTACAATAACCTTCAGGTTGGTTCCCCAACCTAAAATTTCTCCCAGTTCCAATTCATCATCCATTCATTTATCAGACTAATGTTGCTAAAATGCAGGTATGAGCCCCTCTCCCTCAGCTTTTCTCTCCATTTAAATTAACGCTGTCTCACAATCATATCCATGATCAAATGCATAATTTCTATCTTTTAGCCCTTAATAATGTGGTCTCCTACTTATCTAAGTCTTCTTACACCTTATTTCTCCCTTTGTATTCTGTGATCCAGTGATAATGACTTTCTTAACTCTTGCTTGCATGATGCTCCTTCTCCTGACTGTGCTTATTCACTGGCTATCTCCCATGCCTGGAATTCTCTGCCTCACTCATCTTCTCTTTCCCTTCCTTCAAGTCCTAGCTAAAATCTCACTTTCTCTAGGATGGCTTAATGTCTTGTCATCCTTCTGATGACCTTTAGTTTATCCTGCATATGTCTTGTTTGTCTGTAGTTTGCCTGTCCCCACCCCCATCCCAAACTCCTTGAGTTTGAGAACTTTTTTCTGTTCTTTGTATCATTAATACTCTACACAGTAGCTGTCACTTTTTTTTGTTGTTCAGTTCTTAACAGTCGTGTCTGACTTTTTGTGATCTAATTTTGCTCAGGATCATTTAACTAGCTTCTGAGGCCAGATTTAAACTCAGGAAGATGTCTTCCTGACTTTAGACCTGGTACTCTTAGGCACTTAAATACTTGTTGATTGACACACATAATCAGTAGCAAAGACATAATTAGAATCTTAGTTTTGCTTGATAAAAATCCCATGTTCTTTATTCTGTACTTTTCTGTTGCTTTGAAGCACTTTGAAACACTTTCATTCTGTTAGGATTTGGCTGACTTCTCTTAATCAGTTCCTAGATACCATTATCTTCAAGGAATTAAAATTTTGGCAAAGTAAGCATTACCAGAAAGCATACTTTATCCAGACAGACTAATAAATGGCTCAAGATATTTACTTAGTGGATTTTGTTTGATTTTTCAAACATTCAATGGCACTCCATTCCTTCACAGGGGAACATTTTTTAGGGGACCAAAAAAATGTGGGGCATATATGGTGAGTATTTGCCATCCATATTAGTACTTTTTTCCATTACCTTGTCCATTTTCTGTAACTTTTAGGGTTGTTTTTTTTTTAATTCTTAATTTTATTGATTAAGAAAATTTTTCCATGGTTACGTGATTCATGTTCTTTCCCTCTTCTCCTCCCATCCTCTTCCTGTAGCCAACATACACTTCCACTGGGTTTTGCATGTGTTATTGATCAAGGCCTATTTCCATATTATTGCTATTTGCACTATGGTGATCGTTTAGAGCAGTGGTTCCCAAACTTTTTTGGCCTACTGCCCCCTTTCCAGAAAAAATATTACTTAGCCCCCGGAAATTAATTTTTAAAAAAATTTTAATAGCAATTAATAGGAAAGATAAATGCACCTGTGGCCATCACCATTCCCCCTGGATTGCTGCAGCACCCACCAGCGGGCAGTGGCGCCCACTTTGGGAATCACTGGTTTAGAGTCTACATCCCCAGGCATATCCCCGTCAAACCATGTGGTCAAGCAGTTGTTTTTATTCTGTGTTTCTGCTCCCATAGTTCTTTCTCTGGATGTGGATAGTGTTCTTTCTCATAAGTCCCTCAGAATTGTCCTGGATCATTGCTGCTAGTAGAGAAGTCCATTACATTTGATTGTGCCACAGTGTATCCGTACAAAGTTCTCCCTTCACTCTACATCAATTCCTGGAGGTCTTTCCAGTTCACATGGGATTCCTCCAGTTCATTATTCCTTTTAGCACAATAGCATTCCATCACCAACAGATACCAAAATTTGTTTAGCCATTCCCCAATCAAAGGGCATCCTCTCATTTTCCATTTTTTTGCCACCACAAAGAGTGTGGCTATAAATCTTTTGGTACAAGTCTTTTTTCCTTTTTCCTCTTTGGGGTATAAACCCAGCAGCATATGGCTGGATCAAAGGGCAAGCAGTCTTTTAAAGCCCTTTGGGCATAGTTTCAAAATGCCATCCAGAATGGTTGGATCAATTCACAACTCCACTAGCAATGCATTAATGTCCCTATTTTGCCACATCCCTTCCAACATTTATTACTTTCCTTTGCTGTCATGCTAGCCAATCTGCCAGGTGTAAAGTGGTACCTCAGAGTTGTTTTGATTCACATTTCTCTAATTGTAAGAGATTTGGAACACTTTCTCATGTGCTTATTGATAGTTTTGATTTCTTTATCTGAAAATTGCCTATTCATGCCCCTTACCCATTTATCAATTGGGGAATGGCTTGATTTTTTGTACAATTAATTTAGCTCCTTATATATTTGAGTAATTAGACCTTTGTCAGGTTTTTGTTATAAATATTTTTCCTAATTTGTTGCTTCCCTTTCTAATTTTGGTTGTATTGCTTTTGTTTGTACAAAATGTTTTTAATGTAATCACGATTGTTAATTTTACAATTTTCTAACTCTTGCTTGGTCTTGAAATCTTTCCTTTCCCAAAGATCTGACAAGTATACTATTCTGTGTTCACCTAATTTGCTTATACAATCCTTCTTTATATTCAAGTCATTCACCCATTCTGAGTTTATCTTGGTCTAGCATGTGAGATGTTGATCTGAACCTAATCTCTCCCATACTGTTTTTCAATTTTCCCAGTTTTTGTCAAATAGTGGATTTTTGTCCCAAAAGCTGAGATCTTTGGGGGTTTTACAATTAATGACAGTAATGGTTCAGTTGGAAAGATAATTGTAGAAGTGACATTTATGGGGGCAGCTGGGTAGCTCATTGGATTGAGAGTCAGGCCTAGGTTCAAATTCGGCCTCAGACACTTCCCAGCTGTGTGACCCTGGGCAAGTCACTTTACCCCCATTGCCCACCCTTACCACTCTTCCACCTAGAAGCCAGTACACAGAAGTTAAGGGTTTAAAAAAAAAAAGTGACATTTATTTTCCTAGGATTTGAAAATAGTTTAGCCAAGCTTGAGGTTATGTACGTTTCTACTGTGGAGCCATTAGGGGTCAGCAGCTGCCATTGTAATTTGCTTTGTTTGGGTTGCCAGATTAATTTATATACTTTAACCTTATTCTTTGATTATTCTACTTTTGGTAATGCTTTCAGCAGAATAGATTTTGTCTTGTTGAAAAACAAGTTACCAGAGATTCCAAAGGTAATTTGTAGATATAAATACTATTGCTACACTTTGAGCCCAACTTAGGTTAATAGTTTATTTTTTTACTTGCACCCAGAAATAGAAATCCCTGTTTGCTTTGCTGTCCAGGTTGGACCTGTTTTGTACTGCCCCCTCCCCCTTTTTATTTAATCTTAAACAAAAGATGTGAAAGTCATTTTATTATGATGTGGGTTTAAGTGTTGAGTAAGAAAACCTTTTTTGCTGCAATACAGTGGTCATTTTGCTCTAGTTGAAGGACAATGTCCTTATATGCTACTATGTAAATTCATTCAGACTCGTACAATATATTTAAAAGCATGCCATTTTCTTTTAAAAATAATGCTATATATGTAGGTTGTTTTTTTTAAATGCTTACCTCCTATCTTAGAATCAATACTGTGTTTTGGTTCTAAGGCAGAAGAGCAGTAAGGGCTAGGCAATGGCTGGTTAAGGGACTTGCCCAGGATCACACAGCTAGGAAGTATCTGAGGCCAGTTGAACCCAGGACTTCCCATCTCTAGACTTGGCTCCCTAAATAGACTTAAACTACTGACTTCGTTCTTGTTAAGAACCAGATAGTAGCAGGACTTGGTGGGGAGGAGTGGAAAGGTAAAATACCAGGAAGTTTATTCATTTAAATATTTTTGTTGCTTACATCAGGTACTAAATTGTGCTGAATTTAGACTCAGAAGACCTGGATTTGAGTCTTGCTTTATTTGCTTAATACAACTGTGATTTTGGAAACTTATAGCAAGAGTGTTAGGCCTCCCAGAATCTTTAGTGTTGTGATGCTGTGGCCCTTCATTTTTTGGTTTTCACTAATTTTTTTTTGGAGCTCCTTATAAATTCTACAACATATGATCATAGAGAATTTGCCTGGGCCAGCCTAATGATTTGCCCAAGTCTCCCAAGTGTCAGAGATAGGTATTGTGAAACTAGGCAGGTCTGTTTTCTATCAGCTACATATACCTTGTTACTTCTCAGCAAAAAGGCATAAGCTCTTATTCCATGTGGTCTGGGTGAAAGGAACGGCAGATTACAAATGTTCAAATTAATACTTCAAGGATTTTATTGGTGTATTTATTTATTCTGTTAGTTCAGATAGGAACATATCTACCCCATTTTATTTCCTGTGACTTAGGCCTTTCCATAAGTCTTCCTTAGCACTGACACTGGTGTGGAGACCAATAGTTAACAAATGTCCATTAATTATTTCCAGTTCTTGCTTATCTGGCATAATTAAAAATAAACTATCATTTATTTTTATTTTGCCTTTATTGCCAATCACGTCCTTCCCTTTTGCTTTATCTTGTGATCCATCTTTTGAGACAAAGAATGAAAAAGAAAAAGCAGAAAAAAGTAAAAAAAAAAAAAGCAATTCAGTACAACTAAGCAACACACCAACTGAGTCTGGCCATATGTGCAAAGACACATAGTCTTTCCACTGAAGGGGGAAAAATGTGGGAGATACCTTTTCTTATCTGTTTGGGGTAGATACTTATTTTAAGTGCATCATTGGTAATACCTTGCAGCCAATTCATACTTTCTCACACTTTCATTTATTATACTTTCTACTGACATGGCCACAACCCTAGTTTAGGATCCTCATTACCTCTTGCCTGGACAATTGTGGTAGCTTCTTTGCCTTGAATTTCTCTCCTCTTTTAAGCTACCCACCACACAGCTTTCCAGATGATTTTTTCCAAAAGACCCAGAGTAGGTTTTATTGTATCTCTCTCTAATAAACAAAATAACAAAACAAAACATCTTCAGTGAACTCCCTGTTGCTCCTAGGATCAAATATAAATCTCAATTTGACTTTTAAAACCTTTTCGTAACCTGGCCCTAATCTACCTTTCCTGCCTCATTATACCCTATCCCCTTCCTTTCTCAAAATGATCTAGATAAAGTAGCCTTGTTGTTGCTCACATAGGACATTCCATGGCCCCAATTCAGTGTCTTGGCATCCTATGTTGGAATGCTTCTTATCTCTGCCTTTTAGAATCCCCTGTTTATTTAGAACACTGCTCAGTTGTTACTTTCTATATGAAATATTTCCCATTCCCTTAAATTATAGCCCCCCCCCCCAAAAAAAAAAAAGGAAGACTTTTCTTGTATAGGAATAGGAACTGGGCCTTTGGTTTCATTTATATAGGGAACTATCAGGTGAGGAACTCCTGTTGGCCATTCAAGTCCTAGGGAGTTGTATAGAGGACTGAGTGTGATTTGTCCAGAATCACAAAGCCAGTATGTATCAGACAGAATTTGAAGCAAGTTTTTGATATCAGCTCTTTAAATACTGTACCAGGCTTTTCTCTTTATCTTCAATATATTTTTCATATATTTATGTACATGTTTTCTCCTATGATAGAATGGAAGCTCTTTAAGGTCATGGACTGTTAATTTTTTGCCTTTGTATCTTTAGTGCCTGGTTCGTTGATTGGCATATTGCAGACACTTAATGCTTTTGTGTTTGTTGATTGATTGGTTATCCTTTGGGTGACTATCAACTTTTTCATTCTTTGGAGACTGATATTCAGTGATGGCTTATTATCACTGGAAGAATATTGTTGAAAAGTTTCAACTTATTAAATAAAGGAGTTTTAGATTAGTAAATAGCACTTTCATGTCTGGATATAATGTTGATATAATGTGTAATTAAGAATAGATTACTAAACACTTAAAAATTATGTATTGAGGGAAAAGGCAATGTGGTTTTTTAAAGGGAAATCATGGTTGATTAATTTATTGGAGTTGTAAATTTATTAAATACAATTACTATGCAATTGGAGATGAGGTCTCCTGTAGATAGGGACAAGGAGGAAAGAAAAGAAAGGTAGGGATAAATGGGCACTTTGAAGAAATGTAAAAATTAATGTTTCCTACAGATAAATGCTTAGAACAGATTTATTTAGCATCTTAGTGATCTAGAGCAAAGTTTTTAGCAAAAAACATAAGCACGGAATACTGTGCATTTCTCATTTATTAAACTTAAAGATATGATGGATAAGATTTAGAGATAGATGATTGTAATAGATGAGATGTGATTGGGACTATGTAATGCAAACATTTTCTTTCAAACTTCATAATCAAATAACCTTGCAGTTTTTATATTAATAATAATCTTAAAACTTTCCATAATTTCCTAATTTGTTATTCTTATTTGGCCTATTGTATAAGGCAGAAATATAGCAAGTTACAAGACATCAATTCAAGGGTGAAATGAGCAAATTCCTTATATGTAATATTTCTCATTCTTGAACTTATTTGAATTCAGATTAGGCTTTTATTATAGTACTCATCAATTATTATGCCTATGCTTCTTTCAGACTAAAAACTTCTAATTCTTATCTGAAGTGACTATCAACTTTTCCCCCCCAAACCACATGCAAAAGAAAAATCTCACTTAGATCAATGACCTGGGTTTACTTTTTGGTCGGCCTATCCCCTATAAAGTGCTTTTTCTTCAGAAAAGATTTCGATTGGGTATTCTGAGCTGTTAACAAATTTTAAATAAGCACTCTTTTTTTTTTTTTTAAGAATTTAATTCTCATTTACCCCCAATTACATGTAAAAAAATTTCCAACACATTTTTTAAAAAAGAATTTTGAGTCTAAAATCTCCCCCCTCCTCCCGTAAGCAATCTGATATATATTTTATATGTGCAATTACATAAAACATTTTTCCATATAAATCTTTTGTGGAAAGAGACTTGATTTAAAAAAATTAAGAAAAAGTAAAAATAGTTTGTCTGGATTCATACTTCATCAATTCTTTCTCTAGAAACAGATGTCATTTTTTATCATGAGTCCTTTGGAATTGTTCTGGATCATTGTATTGCTGAGAATAGTTATTGACAATTGTTTATCTTTCAGTATTGTTACTATGTACAGTCAATGTTCTCTTGGTTCTGCTTACTTCACTTTGCTTTAATTCGTGGGAGACTTTGCAGGTTTTTTTTTTTAAGCTGCTGTTATTTCTTAGAGCATGATAATATTCCATTTTGATAAAATATATTAACTTAGTCAGCCATTCCCCATTTGAGGGGTTCTTGCCCCCAGAAAAAATGCTGCTTTTAATATTTTTGTACATATAGGTTCTTCTTTTTGTTTTTTATCTCTTTGGAATGCAAGCCTAGAAATGGGCCAAAAGGTGTGGACCTTTGGGCATAAATCCAAGTTGCTTTCCAGAATGATTGAATCAGTTCACAGCTCCACCAACCATATATTAGTCTGTCCCCCCCTACCCCCCCCAAGGAATGCTTGGAAATCTTCTATTTTATTAAATGCTTTCCCCTGAAAGAATATAGTTAGTTTTCTGGGTTTTTTGGTTGTAGACCTAGTTCCTTGCCTTCCTTCTTCATCGTATTCCATGCCTTCTGGTTCTTTAGTGTGGGTGCTGTCAGATCCTGTGTAATCCTAATTGATGCTCCATGATATCTGAATTGTTTCTTCCAGCAGCTCACAGTAACCTTTCTTTGGTCTAGGAGTTCTTAAGTTTGGCTATGATATTCCTGGGATTGTCAATTGGGGATTTAATGCTGGATAGAGGTGATGCATGAATTCTTTCAGTCTCCATTTTACCCTCATGTTCAAGGATTTCAGGACAGTTTTCTTGGATAATTTCCCGTTGTATGATGTCTAGGTTTTTTTTTTTTTTTTTTTTTTGAGTTCATGATTTTTAGGTAGTCCAGTGATTTTTAAATTCTCCTGGATCTATTCTCCAAGTCACTCATTTTCTCTATGAGGTGTCTCATACTATCTTCAATTTTTTCATTCTTTTGATTTTGTTTTATTATGTACTGGCATCTTGTGAGGTCATTAGATTCTAATTGCCCAATTCTAATTTTTAAAGCCTGAATTTCTTTCATGGCCTTTTGATTCTCCTTTTCCTTTTGGTACATTCTTCCTTTCAAATCATTCTCTTCTTCCAATTTTTTTTTTTTTTTTTTTGCATCATTTTCCAGCAGATCAATTCTGACTTTCAATGCCTATGCCTTTGTTTCCAGATGAACTATTTTGCTTTTCAGGCTACTATTTTCCTTTTGCCATTTTTCTTCAATCAGTTTTATTTGATTTTTAAAGACCTGCTTGAGTTCTTCCACAACCTGCATCTAATTCTCTGGGTTTTTTAACGCCGTTATCAGAGCCCTGGGCCTTTTGTGGTGGGTCAGAGGCAAACCCTCCCATCCTTCCTCAGAACCCTCCTTCCTTATGGAGAAAGCAAGCAATTTGATAAAGATTATATGCAAAACATTTCCATGTTAGTCATGTTGTGAAAGAAAACATAAACCAAAAAATACCCCCAACAGTTAAAAAAAGTATACTTTTATCTAAATATCTATCTATCTTAATATAGATATCTATGTATCTATCTGTCTCATTGGTTCTTCAGAATTGTTTTAGATCTTTTATTGCTGACTATAACTAAGTCATTCACAATAATTGTACAATACTGCTTTTACTGTGTGCAATGTTCTCTTGGTTCTACTCACTTTACTTTGTTCATGTAAGTCTTCCCAGATTTTTCTGAAAGAATCCTACACATTATTTCTTTAGTACAATAGTATTCATCACAATCATATACCAACAACTTGTTCATACATTCCCCAATTGATGAGCATCCCTACAATTTTCAATCCTTTGCCATCACAGAAAGAGCTGCTACAAATATTTTCGTGTGGGAAGGTTTTTTTCCTTTTTAATATATTTTTTAAAGTCTATTTGGGATATAGATACTGCAGTGTAAGTGCAGGGTTTTTTGCTCTTTTGGCATAGTTCCAAATTACTCTCCAGAATGTTGAATCAGTTTATAACTCTACCAACAGTGCATTAGACCCAATTTCCCACATCTCCAACATTTGTTATTTTCCTTTTTTGTCATATTAGCCAATCTGACAGGGCTGAAGTGGTACCTCAGAGCTGTTTTAATATGCATTCCTCTAATTAATAGTGATTTAGAAATTTTTTCATATGAATTTTGTTTTTTCCTTTTTGAAAAGTGCCTGTTGATATCCTTTGACAATTATCAATTGAGCACTTGTTTTAAATTTGACTTAGTTCTTTATCTATTTGAGAGATGAGGTCTTTATCACAGAAACTTGCTGTAAAAATTTCCGTTTTCCACTTTCTTATTAATTTTGGCTGAATTGGTTTTATTCGTGCAAAAACTTTTTAATGTACCATAATCAAGATTATCCCTTTTACATCTCATAATGCCATCTATCTCTTGTTTGGTCTACAATTCTTATCTTTACCATACATCCGACAATTAAAACTATTCCATAAGCCTCTGATTTGCTTATGGTCTCACCCTGTATGTCTAAGTTATGCACCCATTTTGACCTTATCTCGATTATATAAGGCAGGGGTCAGCAACGTATGGCTCTCGAGCTATATCTGGCTCTTTTGAGGGCCAGATATGGCTCTTTCTGCAGGAGCCACAAAGTCAATTTTTTTTCAGGCACTGTTACAGGAGCGGCACTGTGAGCACTGTATGGCTCTCACGAAATTACATTTTAAAAAATGTGGCGTTTATGGTTCTCATGGCCAAAAAGGTTGCCGATCCCTGATATAAGGTATTCGTCTATACCTAGTTTCTGCCAAACTGCTTTCCAGTTTTCCTAGCAGTTTTTGTCATATAGAGAGTTCCAATCCCTCAAATTTGAATATTTGCATTTTTCAAACATGTTGTGTATTGTGTACTTCATCTATTCCACTGATCCACCTCTTTTTATTTCTTAGTACCAGATTGTTTTGATGATTGTTACTTACAATACAGTTTGAGATCGATCTGATATGGCTAGACTACCTTCCTTCACATTTTTTTCCCATTAATTTATTTGATATTCTTGACCTTTTCTTCCAGATGATTTTTATTATTTTTTCCTATCTCCATAAAATAATTTTAGGTAGTTTGATTGGTATGGGACTGAATAGATAAATTAATTTAGGTAGAATTGTCATTTTTATTTTGTTGATTAAACTTACCCATGAGCAATTAATCTTTTTTTCCCGTTGTTTAGATCTATTTGGGTAGAAGGTGTTTTGTAATTGCTTTCATATAGTTCCTGGGTGTCTTGGCAGGTAGACTCCCAAGTATTTTATATTTTCTACAGTTACTTTAAATGGAATTTTTCTCTTACTGCTGGATCAAGACTCATGTGTAGATAATGTAAATTTTTATTGATGACATGCCATTTTTGGCAATAAAATCACATAATAATTGAAACATTTCCAAACATCTGTTTTCAAAAGATACTTTCCATAGCATGAGTTTCTTTTGTAAAACTGTTATTTTTCTCATTGTTAAGGTATCTTTGATCCAGAATTTATAGAGAATCAACACAAATATAGCATAAAAAAATTATTTCTCAGTGGATAAGAGGTAAACAAAAA
This sequence comes from Gracilinanus agilis, assembly GCF_016433145.1. Classification (NCBI taxonomy): domain Eukaryota; kingdom Metazoa; phylum Chordata; class Mammalia; order Didelphimorphia; family Didelphidae; genus Gracilinanus; species Gracilinanus agilis. The sequence goes on from NC_058135.1 coordinate 30,871,824, forward strand.
TATAAACACATTTCTTAAAGAATTGCTAATTATGAAAACCATGTGAAAGATTGTTCTAAATCACCAATAAGAGAAAATAAAAACAAATCTGAGATTTATTTTGCATTCAGTGCTATACCAAAAATGACAAGATAGGAATAATCAGTCTTGGAGGGGTTGTGGAAAGAGAGGTAACACCAATTGTGGTCCTTTGAATTGGTCCAGCCATTCAGATTTCAGTTTGGAATTTGAAGATATCCCTACCCTCTAACCCTAGTCCTTTACTCCAAGAAGATCAAAGGTAGAAAGATTCACCATATACTAATATGTATTTGTGCTTGTGTGTATTTGTATAGTAGCAAAGAATTGGGAGTGGGGTGGTGCGGGGCAGGTTTAAGGAATAACAACAGATTGTGGCACAGAAGTGGGATGGAATATTACTCTAAGTCATAAATATAAAGACCATAATGAGGCCTGGGAACATTTATATTAAGTAAAGCAATCAATTATTTCTATAAAATAATCAGGACTAGAAAAACAGCATATACAAGAGCCACAACATGGAGAGAACAGAATAGCAAGCAATTGAAGGTGGCTGCTATGTGATTATAATGATCAAATTTGGTCTCAAAGAGAATGAGAATGTGCTCCCATTCTTTTACAGAGGTGGGGCATTATGAATTTGGAACATTACGTATATGGTTGGACAAACTCTTTTTCCTTTTTAAATATTCTTTGTAGGGAGAAAGAAGTGTGTTGGGGAGAATTACATAAAAATAAAAGATAAAAAAATGTTAATGGAGAGGGAAGACATAAGAGGAGGAAAAAGTAATATAAAATTTTTTTTAATGTCACCATTTCTTTAAAAGAGATATAGTAAAATTCAAAATGAAATATATTTACACTAAGTAGGGCAAAGTAGCCAGCCACTAGTAGTAATCACAATCAAGGTCAATACATTTGGAACACTAGTCTTTTTGCAAAAGAAAAACATATGGATCTTGTTCAACAGATGTTTCAAATAGTTTGCTACAGGGTAACTAGTGAACATCTGGGATATGAAAAATGTTTGTCACTTCTGCATTTCATTACATTGACAAAATGCTACTTAGACAGTGATTGAAAACTTGAGTGAATTAGAAATCATGATTGCTTTGCTTTTTAAAAAAAATCCATGTGAATGTTGTGGGGAAGGAAGTAATTAATTTTTCAATTATTTTGATCAATATAGGTGGTGGTTAAGGAGGTGAGTTTCAGTTCTGAAAAATCATTTTTGCTGGATGAAACTTGAATGGCTGAAGCTCTTACTGTTTGCTGCTTAGGAGTTTTGCAGGCAATTCACTTCCTAATTTTAGGAAGATGCGGAATTGACCCAGAAATACTAGTTTAGCACAAAGTTACATACTAGTTAAGGGGAGATGGTACAGAGAAGGCAAGTAAATATTGGTGTTGGAATTATGTACGAGACATTTAGATTATTGACCATTGCAGCAAGGGTGTGTGGTGGCATATTTAAGCTTTTCTAGTGCCCCCATATATACCCTTATGATTCACATGGTGTCCCTATGCCTCATTTTGGAGACTTCGGGTTCCATTTACTTCTATTTACAGAGGAAGCCGACTTGCAAAGAAACATAGGCTAGTAAAAGGGTTCTCTGGATGATGGTATCTGACAGAATTTTAGCTAAATGCTGGTCAGAGCTTCTTTTCTTTCTCTCTACTAAAGAAAGACTTAAGAGATTCTTTCTGCCGCTCATGCTAGAATTGTATAGTTTGGTACATTGTTGTTGCCTATCCTTTGTTTTCAAAGAGGACCAGTGACATCACAGGTGAGGTCCTCACTTTCTAGTGAATTGGATTTAAATGAGGCAGTTGTCAGCCTTACTTTCTCTTCCAGAATTGTGAAGTCCAGTGGCATGACAGATATCAGATTGACTGGCAGTGGCCCAGGATGCAGTGATGAACTTAGCATCTCTGATGTTTGACCAAACTCTTAAGTGCTCTACATACCTACTTCAGCTGCCTTCATGGCTGTTGGAACAAATTGTTCTCATCTACCCATTCACCTGGGGGAAGTCTTCATATGCTTGGGGTAGATATCTTCCTAAATCACTGATGGGTTTGAGGCCTGTCAGTTATTTTCAGCCTGGTTGTCCAAGATGGTCTTTACTGGGATGTGACTACTGCATATGCTACATACAGCTTCTTGGAGCCACAGGTGAGAGTATAGGGTGGTGATGGCAAACCTTTTAGAGGGGTGGGTGACATGAGAAATGTCCTCAGGTGCATGGTGAAGGGGGAGGGGAGCAGCCCAGCCCCATGTCATCCCTCTGGCTTTCTAGTAACAAACTCTGCTGGTGCAACAATGTGCTTACCCACAGAGAGGGCTCTAAGTGTCCCGTCTGGCATGTTTGCTATAGGTTTGCCGCCATGGCTGTAGTGTATTCAGGGAGGATTAGAATGATGTGAGACTGACTGAACCCTTTTTCAGAATTGCTCATCTGTCTTTGATGTTTGCCTTGTACATAGTATGCACTTAATAAGTGCTTGTTGATTGATTTCCTTTTACTATTTCAAACTTAGTCCATATTGACCATTATATTTTTATTTCCTTTCCCATACTACTGTTTCATATGGTCTTAGTGTATTAGGGGGAACCTAGGTTGGATGTTGTCAATTCTAACCATTTCATAAAGAAATATCTTATTAGCATCTTTGACTAGTAGAAATTTAATCTCTGCTTGCATGTGTATCTGTCTCTTTCACTAATGTATGTTTCTAAATGTCAAATTTGACCTGCTATTAAGCAATCAGTGCATGTTTTTTAAAAAACATTATAGAACATATCCTCCTAATTTTTGCAATTCATATATAAATGAAGTATACCAGAGAAGGTTTTAAAGTGAGTGGGCAGGGAATTTAACAGATTTATTGACTGCAGGAGAAATAGTATTGTATAGTGGCTAGAAAGCTGGACTTCACAGTCAGGAGGATCTACCTCTCACGCATGCTGATTGTGGGATGCTGTGCAAGTCATTTAACCACTCAGAGTCCCAATCAGCTTTCTTAAGACTTCAAAACACTTGCTGATCTGGGAGTTCCTTATACTTTTGAAATCACAAGTCCAAACCAAAATTGAATGCATAACATACAGGTAATTTCATTTCAAAGTATCTTTTTGTTGTTCGTTCCAATTTATATGGAAAAATTAGTTTGCTATATTAGAAATGTCCAGTTAGAAAATCTATTCTATACTCATGCTGTCTAGCACTTGTTGAGGTCCTTCATTTTAAATATGTTTAATTAGTAAAGAGAGGCACATGGAGTAGGGAATAGAGAGCTGTAATTGAAGTCAGGAAGGCATGAGTTTATGTCATACCTCTAAGGCATCTTGGCAGTGAGACCTTAAGCAAGTCACAGTGTTTTTCCTCCAGGACTCTAAGGCAACTCCCTAAAAACTATCAGTTGTTCAAAAAACTATTAGTTGTTCAAAAGGTACCAGCCTGCACTAGTAGAGGGAGAGTCTTCTGTACTTGGTATTTCCCTATATTAATGAAGCTAATAGAGAACTTATCTATTGAGTAGTAGAAATTTTTACCACCTACCTGAGAGAAATGCATTATGGTTATATAAGTTTTCAGCAGTTGAGTTTAGTTCACTCTCATAAGGATCTCCATCCAAGTTGATATCAACACCATCATTCCTTGAGGCAGTTCCCTTGTTTAGTCTTGAATTTGCCAAATTGTTCATTTATCTAGTCCATAGTTCTCCGACTTGTCAACTAAGATAGCTTGAGAGGCTAGACAGATAGATTTGAAAACTTAGAATATTGGTTATTGGTTTTAGAGTTAGAAGGACTCCAAGGAGAGAGTCTGTATATTACACTATTAAATATAACTCTAATTATAACTAAATATATACATATAGTATATAAAAAGTCCATATATACCTGTGTGTGTGTGTGCACTGCCTCCTATAGGAAATTTCCCCCACTACCTTGTATGTTTATTGCCCTAGTGATCGCTGGGCCTGAGTTTCTTCATCTATAAAATAAGGGATTTGATTAGACTGGGTGGCTTTTGATGATTCTTCCAAATCTAGGTCTCTGATAGTAGAATAAATGAGCTTTTCCAAATCTTGACATTTTAAAGAAGGAACTGAAACCCTCAGAAGAAATTTGCTGGAAGGTTACACAGATCATAAACAAACCTGGGATTTGAATTTGAGACCTGTGATTACAAGTTGAGCAAGTCTTTTCACTCATCTTGTTACATGCTCAAGTAGTAGAGTCATTGTCACAGAATGATGATGGGTTTCATTGACTCATTGTGTTATTTCTTGTCTTTACAAATGCTTTATGGAACCACATGCTTTTAGAACAAAAAATTTAAAAATATGCTATCATAAAAGTATAGACATTTTCTTGGGGAAGGAGAGAGGAAGCAAGAAATGAGAGATTTTAATCCAATTCCATTTTTCTAGTAGTTCAATAAATGTCTACCATCTCCAATCTCCATTGGTCACTATTCTAGCCTATCATTTGTTAATATAACATGATTCTGTGAATAAGTCACATTCTTTTTAAGCTTTTTAGAAGTTTATAGTCTTGGCGAGGCATGTATACTTAGAAGTAGTTTAACAGTGCAAGGCAGCCTATGACTAAATAAAAAAAATTAATGAAGTACAAATAAACAAGTTATTCACTATTTGCTCTTAGCTTTCTGTCCACAGTTCCTTTATATAATATTCCTACCCCGTTCCCCCCCCCCCCCCCCCCAATTTCCCTGATGGCCTTTTCTTATATCTGTGAAAATTGTACTGATCATTCATGGCCTATCTATCTCTTTCATGTACTTTATGGACCTCAATTCTCAAAGCCAGAAGTGTTATCTATCTCTTGTCTGACATCTCTCCTACTCTTGGTCATTTATTTGTACCTGTCTGATTGCATTTATTATAATCTACCTTGTATTATAGTTATTTGAATTATATGTCTTATTATTTCCTTTCCCTCCACTAGATTGTAAGCTTCTTGATAGAATATTATTTCTCTTATCCTGTATATTGCCTTCATATTTGCATATAGTATATGTTGAGTACATATTTACAGAATTTAATCATACTATTGTGGCAGGCTATATATATATGTATATATGTATATACATACATACATAACTATGTATATACATATATATCTTTTGCAAGTATGACTCCTACCTGGCTCGCCAAAAACTGTAATGAGGATATAAAGGTGGATCTATAAAGGAGATTGGTATAGCTGTAGGTGGTCAGGAAGCTAAAGTGGCTTAATCTCAAGCTGTTTACTGATGGTGCTGGATGTAGGAATGAGAAGTACCCAGTGCCTAAGCCAGCCAAGGGATTGATGTAATTTCCTTGGGCAAGGACAAAACCCCTTTAAGAAGATTTCTCTTTAGCCTTTAACCTGACTGAGGAGGTAACTCCTATTGGTTGACAGTGAGATTAGACAGGAAAGGAAGTGTGGTGTTTCCTGTCTAACAGTAATGGAGTTACTCTCCCTCCTTCCTAGAATCTTGATCAGCAATCCACTTAGATCTAAGTTGAAGGTCACTAGTTCAAAAGTTAAACTAAGGTTTTATTTGGAAAGTTGATTAGGGAAAAGGGATTGGTGAGTGGGTCAGGAAACCTATGAATCTACTCTTGTACTGCCTTCTTGATCTAAGTTCAGGATGTTGATGAACTTCCTTGCTATGATCTTCAGCTGTCCCAAGGGACCAGCCCTGGTCTCTTGATAGTAATATAGAGCAACCTCTTGACAGGGTATATCTAATTGATGTTCCTATTGGGTCAGCACGGTTCTCCTAACCCTGCCCATCCTAGGTAAACTAATCCCGTGATCCACCTCCCTCAACCACCCTGGATCCCTCCCCAAGGGGTAGAAGTGAAGGTAAGAAGAGAAGTAGGGACAGGAACAGAACCAATCCCTGGGTCTCCAGGGCTTTATATGCCCTGGGTCCAACTGGCAGTTGGTACATGGCTCAAGCCATGGTCAACATTCCAACCAGGGCAACTGATAGGTTGCCCCAAGCAAACATAGCAATGTTAATCCTGGCAATATTATTCCTGTATTACAGAACATAGAATGTGTGAAGAGGAAATGATATGAAATAAGTTTTCAAAGGTTGGTTCTTAAATGCTACATAAATTTTAGTTATAATTATAACAGAGTTTGCTTTTGGAGGGCTTTAAATGACGGGATTAAGAATTTTATTCTAGAGGCAATAGAGCAATGATGGCAAACCTATGGGATGGGTGCCAAAGATGGCATGCGTACTATGTGCCCCCTCCTCTCCCTTCATAACTAGAAAGGTAGAGGGACTTAGGTGAAGCAGCTTCTCTCCCCCTCTCCACTGCACCTGAAGACACTTTTTCACATCCCTGCCCCTCTGCCCAACAGCCCATTGGGAGCGTATGGGGTAAGGGTGGGGCTCACAGGTGGCAGAACTAGAAGGGAGAGGAGCACTTAGACCACTCCCCTCTCCCTCTCTACAGGTGCTGAGAACATTTCTTACTTCACCTGCCCCTCCATCCAGCAGCCCAATGGGAGTGCTTTCTCCCTCTCCTGTGTTGGATGGGATAGGGCATGGCACTTGGGCTTGGGGTTGGGACACTGGGTATGGCACACAATCTCTAAAGGGTTCACCATCACTGCAATAGAGAGTTTGAAGACTCTTGGGAGTAATGGGATCAGATTGTGCTTTAGGAAGTTTATTTTGTTAGCTAGAGAGTGGACTGGAGAGGGCAGAAAATGCAAGCTAGGAAGATAATTGTGGAAGCTCGAACATCAACTCTCGTAGTCTGAGACTTGAGAGAATAAAGTTGTAGCCATGTGTTGTGGAATAGAGTTGACAAGATTTGGTGGCTGATTTGATGTTATTGTTGTTGGAGAGGCATTAGCTAAAGGGAAGAGTCAGGAATAACTCCAAGGTTGCAAACAGGGATTGGTGTTGTGGTACCCTCAGTAGAACTAGGGAAGCTTTGAAGGAAGTCTGGGTTTGAGGTGTCAAGAAAGGCAAGATTAGAAGTTTTCTTTTAAATATCTTGTCTATGATTGGACATTGAAGTGGAGATGTCCAGGAGGCAGTTGGCAGTATGAAACTGGAGTGGAAAGTCCCCCTCCCCCCCATTCACTTTTTTCAATTAATAAAAATGGTGTTTTTTTTTTCTCTCCCCTCTCCTTCCATTGGAGTGGTGATGGTATTTAAAAAGTTGTTGGGTTTTTTTTTAAACAAATATACATAGTTAAAGCAAATCTCCACATTTACCTCTCTGAGATACTTGCCTCTCTGAGATACTTTGCCACATACCTCTCTGAGATACTTTGGGCTCATATCTAAAAATGTTCTGCCTCTTTTTGCTTTTTGAGTCCATCACCCTGCAGGAGGTAGCATGCATCATCTCTTGTCCCTTGCAATTGTGGTTGGTCATTTTTCATCCCTCAGAGACCTTAAGTCTTCCGAAGTTGTTTGTCTTTATGATGTTGTCATAGCAAGGTTTGGACATTTGGTGTGTGTTAAGATGGTAATATGACCTCTAGGATTGGATGAGGTCACTGAAAGAGTGTTAAAGAAGAGAAGAGAGCTAAGGACATACCCCTCAGGAAATGTTTAGTTGAGTTTCTTAGCTGGCAGGAAATAGAAGTTGATTCAGCAAGAGACACTAATTAGGGAGGCATCATTCAGGAGAACTAGAAGAGAGTAGGACATGGTTTCCCTAAGGAAGAATTTTTTATCTGGTGAGCTCAGAAAAGGAAATGTTGATGTTCTTTCTTGTCTAGGCTCATTGCGTTAAAGGCACAAAATGTATTGATTAAAAAAACATTCATTACTGTGGGCTGGACACTCACGGAATATTAAAAACTAGCAGGCCTGCAAGTCCCAGTTCCTGTTCTCTGGGCACTTATATCCTAAGTTAGGGGAGAAAACATTAAAAAAGGGGATGATGAATGTATATGTGTGGCTGCATGGTTTGGAAATGATTGAAAAGTGATGAGGTGGCTTGATTCTGGGCTGGATGAGGTGAAAACATATCCATCAGAACCCCAGATGCCAGGGTAGAGTCCAAAGTCTAGTGGCAGGAAAAAGGGGTAGAGAGCAGGCAGCTTGGTTTCCATTGGACCATGTTGTGGGCACTTGCCTGTCTGAGATACTTTGGGCTCCTATTTTACTTTGCCTCCCATAAGGTTACCCTAAGAATCTCCAGTTATCTTGAATTTGTAGTGGAAGGTGATTTTTCTTGCAAGGGATCTGTATGATTATGAAATTGTCACAGGCTTCTTTTTCTGAAACAACCAGAAGATTCAACAGGCCTCAGCCTGCTGACTGTAAAGGGATGCTGTTTGGGGTTTCATTCTGCTGAGTTTAGAAAAAAGAATTCCTTTTAGTTGGCTTTGCACTGATGTTCTTTGGGACCAGTCATGGGACAGACCTGCTTATGCCTGAAGCTGTCCAAATGGTACCTTCATTGCTTCTCTTTTCTAGGTTAAACAGACCCAGATCCTTTGACTGATTCTCATGTATAGTATTTGCTTGTATTTTCATCATTCTTGTGAGAGCCTGATTTTGGATATGCTTCATTTGTCAATGTCTATCCCAAAATTAGGTCTCTGGAGCTGAGTACAATACTCAGGATATGGTCTGCCCAGGTCTTAACTGTAGCAGAATTATTAATTGCCTTGATTAAGCACCTTCTGTATGCAAGAAACTCTGTTGACTTTGGATCTAAAAAGAGAAAAAAATTAAATAGTTCTTGCTTTTAAAGAGTATTCATTCTGTTGGAGAAATTTTTTAAAAACAACATTTATATAGATAAGTTATTGTGAAGTAAGAGGGAGAGAGTAATCACAATGCAGGGGACCAGAGAAGTTCTCTTGTGGCACTTAAACTATGCTTTGAAGTATCAGTGGGAGATGGCAGTTTTCCTTATCTGCTATTGTTCTTCCTCTGCCAAAAGAACAGAAATTTTTAAAAATTTAATTTTGGCTTAACCCCAAAAAGAGTATTTCTATATATAGCAAATCATTATACAAAGGAATTATGTATAAAACCAAATCTCCATCCTGATTGCTTAAAAATATATATAATAAATCTACATATTATTTTCAAAATTGCATATCCTGGCTGTACTTAATTCTGAACTTACTAATATTTTCTCCCTTTATATATATATCTTATTTTTTTTTACTAATTGCATATAATAACAAATTTCCATATGTTTTCCAAAATTATATGATCCAAATTGTCTCCTTCCTTTCCCCTCCCAGAGCTAACAAAAAATTAAATCTGGGTTGTACGTGTATTATCATGCAAAACATAATTTCCATATTATTCATTTTTTGTAAGTGAATAATTTTATAAAACCAAAACCCCAAAATACATACCCAAATAAATAAGTGACAAATTGCATGCTTTCATCTGTATTCCTACTCCAACAATTATTTCTCCTGAGGTGGATAGCATTCTATGTCAGAAGTACTCTGGATCATTGTATTGCTGAGTAGCTAGGTCTACCATATGTGATCATTCCACAGTATTGCTGTTACTGTGTTCAATGTTTTCCTGGTTCTGCTTATTTCACTCTGTATAAATTCACATAGGTCTTTCCAGCTCTTTCTTTTGGTTGAGGTAGATGAGAAAATGATTATGATTCCTTATTTAACTCAAAGTTAACTTGCAAGAATTCGAAGTACCTTGTCGTATGTTGACAAGTACTGTCCGGTCACCCAGACTAGGCTTTACCTGCGAAGTTATTATTTAGGAAAATATGTTTTAGGATTAAGAAAAAAAAATATGGGATACAATGTGTTATTTGACAAGTGCCAAGGAAATGGTTTTTGGTTGTTCTCTCAAGTGACAGCTTGAAAGCTTTGTGGAAGTGTTGCTTATATCCTCTCCCCTTCCACGAGTTCCACATGGAAGATGTCAACTCAGATTCCCTGGCGGAATATGGGGTGGGATGAACTTTAATCATTTTATTAATAGACCTGTGTATGAATTTGTGTCTATGTAGATTTTAGAACAAGCAATATAGATTGATTTACTGAGGGATGTAATTGTGAGGAAGGATAGCGCTTTTAGTATGGAATATATGCATTAAGTGCTTAATTGCAAAATTTGGTTGCATTTATTATTTTCAGAATTTGTCTAACCTATGATATTTCTACTTGTGTGAAGAAGACACTTTCATGGAATCAAAAAATAGAAATGATAGATTAGAAAGTGTTGTGTTTTGTGTTCATTTAATATTGACAGAATAACAATATGTGGACTATTTTGTGTCTGTTACTTTTTAAAAAATGTTATTTTGTCTGATGTTGATAATATTTGTAATTTTTTGCTAGTGGGACTTGGTAGGAATATGCTTAATATACTAATAAAGGAAAGTAATGGAGAAAAGAGGGGGAAAAAAGGGAGTGGCTGTAATACAGTGACAGACTTCTTAGGACTGAAGCCAATTCTGTGGCTTCAGAAGTCTAGCTTGAGGCCACATAGTAGTGAGATCACTGTGACATAGTATTGGCAGGGATTATTACATTTAGATTTTATGTATTGATATTTCATTTTAGTTGGAGATTTGGAAGTTTGAGATGGGCATGGATTATGAACTTTTAAGATAATCATTGCTTAATGGCTGAACAGCAGAATTGGGTATATTAGAAAACCTTTCATGAGTGGAACTAGCAGTATCAAGTACGGGGGGGGGCGAGAAATGGGGCCGCAGAAAGAGGGAAGATATATCAGGTAGAGTTAGGGTAGTCTACAGGAATGATTTGTGGTGGGCTGGTTTCAGAGGAAGCAGCATTTTATAGTAGTGGCACATGCCTGGTCTTATCTCATGTGTCAAAGGCACCACTGATGCTATGGAACCAGGACTTTTGAGGAAACTTGTAGGCTTAATTAAGTTATAGAAAAGGAACTAAATAGCAAAGTAAAGGAACTGAAATAAATTATCTGATAGCAAATGCTTGGTAGGTACACAGAGTCGAAAGTAGAACGCTCCTGCTGTCATAAGACTTTCATTAACATTGTGGGAGTCAACATGTACTTAAAAAGAAGATATAAAGTATAAAGATACATCAGAGGTAAAGTTTTTGGGGAGGGCAGCAAGGGCTTGAGAAAGCTGAGGAAAATAAGTAAAGGCTTCATGGAAGATGTTGCTGTGCAAAGATTTAAAGGAAAGTAAGGGATTCTGAGAGGCAGAAAGTTCATTCTCTAAGCATATGTATGGGATGAGTAGTAAAAAGGAAGAATAGAGTAGTTTATGAGAGGAGGAGCAAAAAAAGCTAGTTTGATTGGACTATAGAGTGTTAGGTTTATGCTAGTTTCTGAAAGGAGTTAAATATTTAAACAGAGGAATTTATATCTGATCCTAGAAGACACAAGGACCATGGGGATTTGTGGGGTATAGGAATGACAGTGTCAAACCCATGCTTCAGGACTGTCATTTAATCAATTTTGTGGAGGATGGATTGGTGTAAGGAAGCTAGTGAAGCAGGAAAACCATTAAGATACCAGTTGAACTAGGGTAATGAAGATAGTACAGGGGACAATTGTGAGGAATGTTGAGGTAGAATTGATGATCCTTGTCAACTGATTGGATATGAAGAGTGAGGGAGAATGAGAAATTTAGAAAAGATGCTTGACTTGCTTGATAATATGAATGAATTGGAAGGATGATGGTTTGAGATGCCTACAGGACATCCAATTTGAAATGTCTCATAGGCAGTAGGTAATAGACTAGAACTCAAGAAACTTCCACTGCATGTCAAAGTCTGGGAGTCCTCTGCATAGATAGGATAACTAAATCCAGAAAAGCTGGTAAGTCAGGTCAAGAGAGTGCAGAGAGAAGATGCCGGGTGGGGCACCTGTGTAGCTCAGTGGATTGAGAGCCAGGCCCAGAAACAGGATGTCCTGGTTCAAATCTGGCCTCAGACACTTACCAGCTGTGTGTCCCTGGGCAAGTCACTTAACCCCCATTGCCTAGCCCTTACCATTCTTCTGACTTAGAACTGATTCATAGTATTGATTCTAAGGTGGAAGGTAAGGATTAAAAAAATGGTGATGATGATGATGATGATGATGATGATGATGATGATGATGATGATGATGATGATGATGATGATGATGATGATGATGGAAAAAGTATTAGAAACACATCCACAGTTAGGATGGAACATAAATGGGTTCAGCAGCTCATCAACCAAAAAGAGAGGCAAGGATTGATCTTGAGTTAAGTGAGTCACATAACCTTTTGGAGCTTCTCTTTCTTTGGCTGTAAAATAGGAGGAGCAAATACTTGTCGAAGTTGAATTTAAAGAACTTGGATCGGGACCTTTTGCTTATGACCATGATGTATATTTAAAGGTTCTGCTAGCTCAGTCTTAGCTTAGTAGTTGCTTTTGTTTTCAATTTTGAGTCTTAAATTCTCTTCCACCCCCATCGCCTTCAGTAAAGCAATCTGATACAGATTTTACATGTGCAATCATGAAAAACAGTTTCTCGCATTAGTCCTTTTGTGGAAGAAAACACCAGTTAAAAAAAATGAAGGAAGTGAAATATAGTATGCTTAGTCTGGATTCAGATTCCTAGGTCTTTCTCTGGAGACAGATGGCATTTTTCATCATGAGTCCTTTGGGATTGTCTTGGATCTTTGTATTTCTGAGAGTAGCTAAGTCATCCATAGTTATTCATTGTAAAATGTTGTTGTTATTATATACAATATTCTCCTGGTTTTGCTTACTTCATTCTGCATCAGTTTGTGTAAATCTTACTATACTACTCATCATTTCTGGTAGTACAGTTGTATTCCATTACAATCATTTACCACAATCTAATTAGCCATTCCCCAGTTGATGGGCATTCCCTTACTTTCCAGTGATTGTGTCTTTGTGCAAAAAAGTTAGCTATAGGGCACCACAGTGCACAGAACCCTGGGCTAGAGTCAAGAATGGCTTTAGACACTTACTTGCTGTGGAACCCTGGGCAGAACTCTTCACTGTTGTCTGCCTCAGTTTCCTCATCTGTAAAATGAGAGTAATAATAGTATCTTTCTCCTAGGATTATTGTGAGGTTCAAGTGAGGTAGTAGGCACCTAATAAATAAATGTTTGTTGCCCCCTCCCAACATTAAAATTTCACAGTGCACTTTAAAAATACAAAATACTTTATGCTGTCTAATTTGACCTAAAATGCATTGGTTGGTAATGTACTAGTAGTAGTACATTTTGAAATATGATAAAATTTTGTGAAGAACATATAAGTACATTATGGCTGTTGTACTTAGAAAATTTTTTTCATTTGTGTACAAGTGATTAGACAGTCATGTGTGCATGCCTGTAATTCATTAGAACGATTATGGGTTCCAGAGGCTGAAGACCTAGGTTTAGAACCCTTCATCTTTTACTTATGAGATGATTGACTACCTTGGGCAAATCACTTAACTCCTCTAGTCTTCTACTTCCTTACTAAAGGCAGATACAGGTGGCTCTGTTCAGATCCCACCTGAAGCCAATTTTGGTAGCTCTGTGACCTCAAAGAAGTTACTTAATCTCTGCCATCCACTTTACTCATATGTAAAATGAGCATAATAAAAGCATCTACCTTTCTGTGTTGTTGTGAGGATCAAGTGAAGCAAGATAATATTTGCAAAGTGCTGCTAACTGTTTTTGTTAAACTAGAAGATAAAGTCCTTTTCAGTCTTCTATAGAGCCTACAAGCCTATAAATGTAAAGACATTTTTATTTGGCAATGTCTCTAGTGTAGAATCTAAGAAGTTGTTTGTTCCTTGCCCTAGTTTAGTTTTTTGGTAGCTGCTTTCATGTATATATTTTACCTTATCTTTTATCAGTTTCCTAAAATATTGCTCAGCATTATGGCCAGAAACATAAGGGCCAACTGTTAATGTACTTTTTGGTGCTACCTGTCCAAGATTGTTCGCGAATTTGAATTTAAATGTGACAAATCAGAATCTTTGAGCTGACTCTTGCAAACAGTAATAGACAATTGAATAGCCTAAAAGCTTGAGAAGCACTTTACATATCTTATCTTCAAATTTGAGCCTCATAACAACTCAGTGAAATAGGTACTTCAAGAATTCAAAGAAATTGAAAAAAGCCTTAGTCCTCTTTAAAAAATAACCATTTATTTGAAAATAAATATATAAGCCCAATTGCTAGATTTGTTACTTATATCATGTTTTAGATATGCACTTACAATGTATAATTACAAAAACATTTTCTATACTTTTTGGTTATTTGATAAATGGATTATTTGAAAATAAGTTTGGAAGGCCTTTTTTTTTTTTTAATCCTTCTTCTTTAAAACCCTTACTTTCTGTATTAGTATCAATTCTAAGTAGTGTGGCAAGGGCTAGACAATTGTGGGTTAAGTGACTTGCCCAGGATCACACAGCTAGAAAGTGTTTGAGGCCACATTCTTACCCAGGTCCTTCTGATGCCAGGCCTGGGATTCTATCTGCTGTGCTATCTCTGTATAATTCCCTTTAAAGCGAAGCTAATTTGATTGACATTAATAAGAACATGTCTAATTGGTATCCATGGTATATAATGCCTAATTATACTAAATTCTTAAAATTGATTTGTTCAGCAAATATTTACTATGCCTAGGGTGCCATTATAGACAAGATTAGACTATTCTTCAAAAGTGAATTTCTTTAAAAGTTGGAATTTTAACAAATTAAATTAGTGAGATCCTTGATTTTTTTTCTTGGCAGTAGCAGTTTTATTTTCATTGTAATTTTTGAAAGCGATAAATTGTTCACCCTTCAGTTGATTTAGAACAGGACTGAGAATTTTGATTTATAGGAATACTTGTTTTCATAAATGATATTAAAGTCTTTTGAGCATATTTTTAGTAAGAATGACATATGCTTCCCTAATGGTAGATTGAAAATTTTTTAACTTCCATTTATGGGAAATCAATTTGGAGTTTGTTCTTTGTAAAATCTATTAGCTTATCTTTGAGTTGTTGCTGATATTTTTCTGGGCAGTATGAAGAGGATTTCCTATACACCCCCTTTTCATTTGGGTTTGGTCAGTAGTAATTATTGATTTAACTTTTTTTTAGATATACTGTCTTCCCTTTCCCACTTACTATTCTTTCCCTAATTCATATTTTTTTCTCCTAACATTACTACTACTAATTTTGGAATACTTCAATAGGATAATAAAATTTTTTCCCAAATATTTCCTGTGCCCCCTTGAAACACTTTTTATATTCACCATATATGCTCCAAGTTGGAGCTCATACTTAATCTTAGTCAGGTGTACGCGTGCACACCTTGGGCACACAGACCTTGGGCTCCATCATTCTGAATTTTTATAGTTGGTTTTTTTTTTACCCAAGTACATTATTTCACATTAATGTTTCTTAAGCTTCATCTTTTACAATTCAAAATATCGTTCCAGTTAGATCTTTTGTATCATAATTCTGTTAACTAACATATTAACTATCTTTTCTAGGTCCATGCCATTTGCAAATTTCACAAATAAGCTCTTTAGACTTTATTTTGAGGCACTGCTAAAAATATTACTGTGAAGTCAATATGGGCTTTAGCTCTCTATCCATTATGAAACACTAATAGATCAAATAGGAGTAAAATAAAAAATGTTGTTCTTTTCCCTCTCCTTATTGCCCTTCATCATCATGTTTAAGTTTTCCCTCTAAAAAGTAGTGTATTCTTTCTTTGTGCCTTCTTGTAACCTGATATACCTGAAGAAAAGATCCATATAATTATGCTTAGCATTAATTGCAAGATTTAGCATATATTTTGTTTTAGTCTTTAGTCCTATCCTTTAAAAACTTCTTTATTGATGTCTTTTTGTTTTAGTCTTTAGTCCTATTCTTTAAAAACTTCTTTATTGATGTCTTTTTTTTTAACATCACCAAAATTTTCCTCAGCATCCCTCCCCATCTCATTCTTTTTAAAAAGATAAAGGAAACAATCAGCAAAACTATCAGTATGTAGAGTGCATCTGAAAATATCTCATGCATGCGTACCTTTTTCCTCTGCCAAGGTGGCGGGGGCAGTCTTCTCATATCTCTTCTTTTGATTCGTGCTTCTTGTTAATAATTTGGCAAGATTCATTTCTTATTTTTCCCCTATTTATATCATTGTATTCATCATGTTTATTGTTTTGTTGACCTTGCTTATTTCACTCTGCATTAATTCATGTAGAGCTTCCCATGCTTCTCCATATTCATCATATTCATGATTTTTTTCAGCACAGTAATATTCTGTTACACTGTATCCCACATTTTGTTTAGCCATTCTCCAGTTGAAGGGCATTTACTTTATTTCCAATTCTTAGCTATTATGAAGAAAACTGCTGTTATAATATTTTGGTATGTATAGGGACTTTGTTCTTTCAATGGTGGGATTGAGTGGACTAAGCTTAGCTTTAGTCAAAATAGTATCAACATTTTAGTCAAAATTTTTAGCATAATTCTAAATTGCTTTCCAAAATGGTTGCACTGATTTACAGCTCCACCAATATGTATGCTTTTATACTATAATCCCTCTATAATACATTGACTATTCCCATCTTTTGCCTTTAACAATTTGATGAGTGTGAGATGAAATATGAAGTGTATCACAAGTATAACATTGCACACATTTTCACTTTTGCCTTTCATTGATCAGTTTTGTTGGTTTTTTTCTCTTTAAAAATCTCATTGGTGGTCTGTGAAGAGAAAGGGGGAGGGACACCAGGGAAAATTTTGGTAATGTAAAAAAAAACAACAAAAACACTTCCACAAAAGACCTGTAAAAATTAATTTTTATAAAAAGATGAACACACTTGGTTGGACTTGTTTCCCAACTATATTTGAAGAAGTTATGAGATGAAAAGAACTAAAAATCTGAGCCAGTTTCCTCTCAATATCAGTTCAGTTTTTCATTAATTTTAAGCTTATTCTTTTCCCTTACTCTTTTTATTAGACAAGTTATATATATTAGCAGCATACAAAAGGCAAATGCAAAATACATGAGACTAGACATGAAAGAAAGTCTGATAGGCATATACAGCTTAAATAGATAAGTACACTTAAATATGACCTACACCAAGCATTTTATGCATATTGTCTCATTTAATGTTCAAGACAACTTTGGGAGGTAGATGCTGTTATCACCTTTGTTTTACAGTTGGAGGAAACTCAGACTGACAAGATTAAGTTGACTTGCCCAGGGTCATAAAGCTAGTAAGTGTCTGTGACTGGATTTGAATAGAGGGTTTCCTAGCACCAGGTTCATCATTCTAACCAATGCAACACCATTTATTTGCCTATTAAAGAAAAGAGTACTCATATTCACTGAAAAGGTGACTCATTTTGCACTGAATCTGCTTAGTAGGGAAGGGGAAGAGTACAAACATTTATTAAGCACCTACTTTCTGCACACACTTTGCTAAATACTTTACCGATATAGAAAGATCAATAAAAATACTGCCAACTGCTAAGAATTTGAAGGCAAAAAAAACCCATTCATAAGACCACATTATATTTGCTTTAACCCATTAATACACTCAAAATTGCTGAGGGTTCTATACCTCTATTCACCCATTTTAGGTGCTTATTAAGAAAAAGAAATGGGGGGAAATGCTAATCACACAACAGAGATGCAGAAGAAGGAGAAGTGATCCGGTAGAAAGAGTAATTTAACATAGCAACAGGCAAAGATGAAGCAATTTGGACCCAGATTTCAGAGCTGGCTGGGAGGATGGGATCTTCTTGAATTCAGATGCTTTTCTGGATGTTAGCAGAAATGCCATCTTGGCGTTTGTGGTTGATAAATAACAGACTGTTCTCATCCAAGGCTTGAGCTAATAATAATTGGAAGGGGTGCTATAGCCTTGGATTTACACAGGATGGTATGGAATGGGGTGGTAGTTCTTTGAAATGACATTTCTGACAAAGTAGTTGAGTAATTTCAATGAGACAGAAAGGGGGTGGGAAGGAATAAAAGGGATTCATTGCTAAGTTCTATTGTAAAAAGTTGGTATCATTAAGAGTGGATAGGCAAGTAATGGAAGACAGATTTTGAAAAGGGTGCATGGTTCGTTAAGAATAGCTGAAATGTTCAAAAGCGCTGACTTAAAAAAGTTAGCTGTTGGGTAAGAGGAGGCAGAAGAAGGGACAGAATTGCTCTTTGAAAATGTGCCTGTGTGAGTGTATTCAGCATAGATTGTGTAAATACTAATATAGTGATTAGATAAATGGATTCTTGGAAAAGGAGGCTTATATATAATAAGGATGTCATCCAAAAAAAAAAAAGAGAAACCTTTAATTATGAAATTCAAGCTATCCTTAAAGCCACTTGGACAAAAATATTTCCCATAAGGTTTCCTTCTGCTCTCCTTTAAAATTCAGGATGAACAAGAGTTGCCCTTAGGCAAAATTGTTATATATTTTTTCAGGTTTATCTTTCATGTCCCCAGCTTTTCCTTCTTTTCTCTGTGAATCCACTTGTTATTTAAAGTATCTAATGCTTCCTCTTCACGCTCATAAGCCTTTCTAAGCTGCAAAAAGTAATGTTATTCATATGTATTGAGTTAATTTTTGTGTATTTAGTGGACAGCATTTGTATTTTAAGCTTTTATTGCCAAATCATGAGATTATTACGATTTTTACCTCTAATTAAGTAATTTTGTATATCAACATGTAAGTGGAATTATGTGTATGTGTGAGGGAGGAATGTCAGAATTAATTCATAACTCAGAAGTTATTGAGTCTCTTTTGGGTGATAGAAGATCAGATGGGATAGAGCAATGGTGGTGAACCTTTTAGAGACTTGAGTGCCAGGCAGAGGGGTGTAGGTGATGTGAAAAAATATCTAGTCTAATGTATTTTGCCTTTGCCTTTTGTATGCTGCTAAAGTATATAACATGTTTAAGAAAGAGTAAGGGGAAAGAATAGGCGAATGAACCAAATTAGTTAATTAATTAATTGGTGGAAAAAAATTGGACTGATATTGAGAGAGGAAACTGGCTCAGATTTTTAGTTCTCTTCATCTCATAACTTGTTCAAATATGGAAAGGTATGATGGGAGACAGAGAGGTGTAGGGGAGCAGCTCCATCTGAGTCCCTCTGTCTTTCTAGTAACTAACTTGGAGGGGAAGATGGTGCCATCGCGTGCCCACAGAGAGTGCTGGCGTGCATGCCATTGGTTCATCATCATTGGCATAGAGCAGGGGTCGGCAACCTTTTTGGCCATGAGAACCATAAACGCCACATTTTTTAAAATGTAATTTCGTGAGAGCCGTACAGTGCTCACAGTGCGCTCCTGTAACAGCGCCTGAAAAAAAATTGACTTTATGGCTCCTGCAGAAAGAGCCATATGTTGCTGACCCCTGGCATAGAGTATAAGGATGGCAACAACAAAGAATCTGCATTTGAATTCTGCCTCTCAGGCTTACAGAACCTTATGTGACCCTGGTGCAAGTCATTTAACTTTTCTAGATCTTAGTTCTGTAAAATGAAGATTGAACTAGCTGATCTCTAAGCTCTTCTTGATTCTGAATGTATAATCCCTAACTCCCTTGTTCTCCTTGGGAGAAGGACTTAGCTATATCTGTGGTGGAGAACCTTGTATTGACCTTGAAAAACAGTAGTTTTATGTAAATTATCTTTCTGCAAACATTCACACTTCTGTCTTAATGTATAGAATGTGAAATTTTAGTTTATTTTGTGAACTTTATCAACTCTAAGGTAAATTTAACAAAGAGCTTTTCACAATCAAATGGTTAGATGTAACAAATAGTCCAGATTCATGGCCAGAATGCAGAATCCAAAAAGATCATCTTGGTTCTTTTAATGTAATTGAATTAAGAAAAAAAAACAAGCAATGCAAATCTATCCCACATTAGGATCTTCATGACAGAAAGTCTTCTTTGCATAGTTTACTTGTTTAATTATGTACTTACACAAGAGAAAACACTAAGTGAGGCAGTTTGAGCAAATTGTCAAAAAACCTATAGAAGTTTATGGTGCTCAGGTAAGTTATTTAAAGATGAAGAGAATAAAATACTTTTGACTGAAATTTTTCATTATTTACATCTTTTAAGCTGAGGACTTCAAAAGAACCGTTTCCTTTTTTTTTTTCTCTCTCTCTTTCTGTTGTCAGCTTATCATATTTCTTTTAAGCAGTCCGGATCAATCAGACAGTGTTTCTTCATTGTTATCCTCACTCTCAGCCCTTGCTCAGTGGTTTGATCTTTTTTCTGTTAGTTTCTTTTTCGTTTGTTTTTGAGGTGGGGATGGGGGTGTTAAAATTCTGAAGTTAAAATGCCTGGCAATAGAGCATTTAATACAGTAGAACATGAAAAGAAGATTCTAATCAATGAATCTCCATTTTGTACTACTTCCTTTTTTAAAAAGTACATAATTAATTGTAAATATAATTTTGAAAATTTGCATGCTTCTCCATGTTTGCTTTTCAACCTCTTTTTTTTTCCTGTGCATCGTTTTTGCTAGCCTTACCTACTTTCCTCCCTAAACCCTGCCCCCTAAATAAAACAAGAAAAAAAGAGGAAAAAAACCCCAGTATTTGTAAGAAGCAAAGTCAAGTAAAACAAATTACTCTGTGACCATGTCCAAAAATATACATTTTACACTGTGTGCTTCATTATAGGTTCTCTGGAGTCAAGGATGGATGGTTGGTTGGTTAGTCAGTCATTGCATTGATCAGAATTAAAAGTTTTTTTTTTCCCCTTTGCTTTATATTGTTGCCATCCTTGTATAAATTGTTTTCCTGGTATGGTTCAGTCTTCACAAGTTCATATCATGGGTTTTCTGAAATTGTCTTTTGTTTTAACATTTCTAATGGATCAGTAATCTTCCATTATATTCTTATGCCATAATTTATTTAACCATACAACAGTTGTCTTAAGAGGCAATCTTAAATTAGATTCTAGTCCTAGCACTCCTCCCCAATAGAGCCTTAAGGATCAGGAAATTTATTTTGCTTGCAGCTATTCCTTCCCTAGTATTATCCACCCTTGTCACCACCTTCTCCTCATCCCTGATTGACTCTTTGGACAATGCATATTTGTATAGATATAGGTTTTTTCCCCTCAGTCTCTTTTGGGGACATTAAATTTATGAAAAGGATGTTAGTTACTTTTCTACCTGTCAGAATGTTAGCATTACATTTCCGGATATCTCCTTGTAATTCCCCAAATTTATCTTTCTAAGATCTCTCTCTTACTCTCCTTCTTCTTCTTCTCCTCCCC